>NC_081372.1:61584972-61884972 GCF_030684315.1 Stegostoma tigrinum
TGCTGGTCGACTCACTGTGGAGCATCTGCAAGGCTTAGATTATTGTGGACTGCAGGTTCGGTGGTGGTGGCCACGTCACAGGTAATGACTGAATGGGCTGAACAAGGATGGATGACCACCAGGCAGAGCATAAGGAGGCAGGTGTACAGAAGACCCCCTTTAGATGTTTTATGTGGGGAGAAAACCTCTCGAGTTGGCTGTGTTAATGGCACCCTGTTGGCTATGCGCACAAAAGGGGAGGAAGAAGAGTGGCAGGGTTACAGTGTTAAGGGTTTCATTAATGGCAACAAATGCGTTCCTGTGCTGTGAAAGAGACATTAGGATGGCATATTTTCTCCCTGGTTGCAGCGTCAAGGATACCTCGGAGAGGCTGCAGAGCATTCTGAAGTGGGGAAAGTGGTCACGGTAGACACAATTAACCTGGGTTTTAAAGAAGAGATGAGGAGTGGTTTGTTTCCTCATGCTGTCGGGAAGGGTTTAAATTAGAATGATAGGGGAATTAGAACCTGAGTGGGGAGACAGAAGGGAGATACAAGATAGAATTAAAAGACCCCCAAAGTAAGAAACAAAAGTTACTGGCATAAAAACACAAGATAAAAAGCAAATGGGACCATAGCACAAAATAATGCTAACAAGACTGTGATCAGAGATAATGGGAACTACACATGCTGGAGAATCCAAGATAACAAAGTGTGGAGCTGGATGAACACAGTAGGCCAAGCAGCATCTCAGGAGCGCAAAAGCTGATGTTTTGGGCCAAGACCCCTGATGAAGGGTCTAGGCCCGAAACATCAGTCTTTGTGCTCCTAAGATGCTGCTTGGCCTGCTGTGTTCATCCACACTTTGCTACCTCTAATGCTAACAAGACTAACAGCTTTGGAAAGACAAGTTGAAAGGCTTTGAACTTCCATTCATGAACCAGTCACAAATGGTAGATCAAAAAGATGTATGCAGTGATGGTAAAGCTAATTATGGAGTGGGAAATGAGCATTCCAAGGATGTTCAGTACTCAGGAAGGAGAGACAATTAGGGAAAGAAGATGGGGTAGCATTGCTAGTGAAGGAGTGTTACAATGCTGAAGTTAGGAAGAATTTTGCCTTGGAAAGTCATGATGTGGAAATTGTATGGGTTAGGATAAGAAACACCAAGACTATGGAGCAGTGCCTGTGGAGGGGCGCATTGGGGGTGGTAAATATAACCAAATATGGCAGTTATTAAAAAGGACAGAAGAAGAAGCTATTTATGGACTAGTTAGCCTAACATACTGGAGTCTTATAAAAGTTGTGATAACAGAACATTTCAAAAGCATTAATGGAATTAGGCAAGGTCAGCATGGGTTTGTGAAAGAGAAATCATGTTTAAAACCCTACTGGAGTTTTGTGAGATCACAAGGTGTAGAGCTGGATGAACACAGCAGGACAAGCAGCATCAGAAGAGCAGGAAGGCTGAAGGTTCAGGCCTAGACCTTCTTCAGAACTGGGGGAGGGGAAGGGGGTTCTGAAATAAATAGGGAGAGAGGGGGAGGCAGATAGAAGATGGATAGAGGAGAAGATAGGTGGAGAGGAGACAGATAGTTCAAAGAGGCGGGGATGGAGCCAATAGAAGAGAGTGTAGGTGGGGAGGTAGGGAGGAGATAGGTCAGTCCAGGGAGGATGTACAGCACAAGGGGGTGGAATGAGGGTAGTAGGTAGGAGATGTGGGTGGGGCTTGGGGGTGGGAGGAGAGGATAAGTGGGAGGAAGGACAGTTTAGGGAGGCAGGGACAAGCTGGGCCGGTTTTGGGATGTGGTAGGGAGAGGGGAGATTTTGAAGTTTGTGAAGCTCATATTGCTACCGTTGGGCTACAGGGTTCCCAAGAGGAATATGAGTTGCTGTTCCTGCAACCTTCGGGTGGCATCTTTGTAGCACTGTAGGAGGCCCAGGATGGCCATGTCGTCTGAGGAGTGGGAGGGGGTGTTGAAGAAATGGTTTGCGACTGGGAGGTGCATTTGTATAGTGCAAACTGAGCGTAGGTGTTCTGAGCCGACCCCAGCTCAGAGCCTCCCTCTCTCAGACCTGCAAAGGACCTCTCCTGTTTTTTATTCTTCGTGCGATCCACAACCTGAACTCACAATTCTACTCAGCTTTATTGGAAAATGAAAACTGTAAGTACAGTAAACTTACTGGTGCCTACCACCCAAAATGGGCCGACTTCACCTCCCAAATCCCCAACCCTACCCAGGACCTTCCCCACATGTGGCCACTGTCAGAGCACCTACGGATGACGTCACAACCTCCGCCGCCGGGTACACCACTTACGGGACAACGAACGCCATTGACACTGCTGCTGATACCACTGCCTCCATTTCCGAGGTCAACACCATAGACACTGAGGACTCAGCTATGGTCACCACTGCTGCCGCCTCACACACCACACTGCCCACCGCTGACGCAACTCCACCCACTGCCAATGCAATACCGCCACCGCCAGTGTTGATGCAGCACCGCCCACTGCCGATGCCGACTCAACTCCGCACACCACCGCCAGCGCAACTCTGCCCACAGCCGATACTGCACAGCCAACCACCGACACTGATGTTGCTTCTCCCATTGCCTCCACAGCCAGCAGCTCCAGAGGAGACAGCAACACCGAGCCCTGCCGAGTCTTCACCATCCCCATTGATCTAACCCTCAGAGGGCGAATGGTCACTCCTCAGTAAAGGGCTCACCTTTGTCCCCCACCACTCGCACATCAACAAATATCGGTCACGATTGGATATAAAGCAGTTTTTCCACCGTCTCCGCCTCTGCTGTGAACCTAACCCTCCCTCTACTGACCCCTTCTCCCACCTCCAACACAGCCCCTTCCTGCTGGACACCACCCCAAGGCTTCCTACCCTTCCTTGACCTCTTCATCGACCTCTTCATCTCCAACTGCCGTTGAAACATCAATCGCCTCGACCTCACAACCCCACTCACCCACTCCATCCTCTCCCCCGCAGAACGTGCAGCCCTCCGCTCCAATCCCAAACTGGCGCCAACTCTCTGACACCTCCCCCTACTGCCCCCTTGATCATGGGGGGCAACCACCAAACCAACATCTCCCAAACCATCCACAACCTCTTCACTTCAGGTGAGCTCCCACCCACAGTCTCCAACCTCATCGTTCCCCAACCCCACACTGCCAGCTTGTGTTTCCTTCCCAAAATCCACAAACCTGACTGCCCTGTCGACCCATTGTCTCCGCTTGCCCCTGCCCCACCGAACGTAACTCCACCGATCTGGACTCCATTTTCTCCCCCTTGGTCTAGGAACCCCCTGCCTATGTCTGTGACACCACCCATGCCCTCCCCCTCCTCCAGAACTTCCAATTCGCTGGTCTCCAACACCTCAACTTTAACATGGACGCTCAGTCCCTGGACTCCTGCATTCCCCATACAGATAGCCGAAAGGCCCTCCACTTCCTCCTGTCTCGCAGGCCCGACCAGTCCCCCTCCACTGACACCCTCATCTGCTTAGCCAAACTCGTCTGCACCCTCAACAGCTTCTCTTTCAATTCCTCCCACTTCCTACAGATGAAGGGGGTGGCCATGGGTGCCCGCATGGGCCCAAGCTATACCTGCCTCTTTGTAGATTACGTGGAAGAATTCCTCTTCCGTACCCACACTGGCCCTAAACCCCCACCCCATCCTTTGTTACACCGATGACTGTATTGGCAGTGTCTTGTGCTCCATCGAACAGTTCATCCACTTCACCAACACCTTCCATGCCAACCTTAAGTTCACCTGGACCATCTCCAATGCCTCTCTGTCCTTCCAGGCCCTCGCTGTCTCCTTCTATGGCAACTGCCTAGAACCTGATATCCATTTGAAGCCGACCGCTTTAGCTACCTAGAATACACCTCCTCCCATCCACCTTCCTGCAAAATGCCATCCCCTATTCCTAATTCCTTCTCATCTGCCACATCTGGTCCCAGGATGAAGCATTCTACTCCCGTACATCTCAGATGTCCTCGTTTTTAAAGGACTGCAAATTACCCCCCTCAGTGGTCGAGAACGCCCTTGACTATGTCTCCTGCATTTCCTGCAACTCATCCCTCACATCCCCTCCCCGCTATAAGAACCAAAACAGAATGTCCTTTGTCCTACGGTTGCATGGTGTTTCAGTGGTGAGCACTGCAGCCTCACAGCGCCAGGGACATGGGTTCGATTCCAGCCTCAGGTAACTGTCTTGTGTAAAGTTTGCACATTCTCCCTGTGTCTGCATGGGTTTCCTCCCACAGTCCAGAGATGTGCAGGCGAGGTGGATCGGCCATGCTAAATTGCCCATAGTTTTCAGGGCTGTGTGGGTTATGGGGGGATAGGTCTGGGTGGGATGCTCCCAGGGGTGGTGTGGACTTATTGGGCTGAAGGGCCTGTTTCCACATTGTAGGGAATCTAAACTAATCTAATCTCACGTACCACTCCACCAACCTCCGGATCCAACAGATCATCCTCCGACACTTCCGCCATCTGCAATCCGACCCCACCACTAAAGACATTTTTCCCTCCCCACCCATACCTGCTTTCTGGAGAGACCGCTTTCTCCTAACTCCCTTGTCCGCTCCACACCCCCTCCAGCTCCACCAGACCTGGCACGTTTCCCTGCAATCGCAGGAAGTGCTGCACCTTCCCTCACCCCTATGCAAGGCCCCAAGAAGACTTTCCACATTAAGCTGATGTCCACCTGCATATCTGCTAATGTCTTATACTGCATCCGTTGTTCCCGTTGTGGCCTTCTCTACATCAGGGAAACCGAGCGGAGGCTTGGGGACCGCTTTGCAGAACACCTACTGTCGGTTTGCACTAAACAACTGCACCTCCCCAGTTGTTAACCATTTCAACACCCCCCGCTCCCATTCCTCAGATGACATGTCCATCTTGGGCTTCCTGCAGTGCCACAACGATGCCACGTGAAGGTTGCAGGAACAGCAACTCCTATTCCGCTTGGGAACCCTGTAGCCCAATGGTAGCAATGTGGACTTCACAAGCTTCAAAATCTCCCTTCCCCCTACTGCATCCCAAAACCAGCGCGGCTCGTCCCTGCCTCCCAAAACTATTCTTCTCACCTATCTCCTCCTTCCACCCGAAGCCCCACCCCATCCCCCACCTACTAGCCTCATCCCGCCCCCTTGACCTGTCCATCCTCCCTGGACTGACCTATCCCCTCTCTACCTCCCCACCTACACTCACTTCTACTAGCTCCATCCCTGTCTCTTTGACCTGTCTGTCTCCTCTCCACCTACCTTGTCCTCTATCAATCTTCTATCCACCTCCGCCCCCCCTCCCTATTTATTTCAGAACCCCCTTCCCCTTCCCCACTTCTGAAGAAGGGTCTAGGCCCAAAACATTAGCCTTCCTGATCTTCTGATGCTACTTGGCCTGCTGTGTTCATCCAGCTCTATACCTTGCTATTTCATGGGAATAAATGTTTCTTTTTCATCTTGGTGCTGTCAGTGACTAGTGGTATTTGCTAAATTTATTATTCACCCGTGGGATATGGGTATTGCTGTTTGGACCAGCATTTGTTGCCTATGCCTGGTTGTCCTTAAAGTGGTGGTAAGCTATCTGTTTGAACCACAACAAGTATATGTTGTGTAGGTAGAGTCACAATTCTCTTAGGGAGGGAATTCCAGGATTTGATCCACATGAAGCAATAGTGATATATTTGCAAGTTTGGATGGTGAGTGGCATGGAGGGGAACTTGCAGGTGTTGGTGTTCCATGTTTCTGTTGTCCTTGTCCTTCCAGACGGAAGTGGTCGTGGATTTTGAAGATCTGTCCAAAGTCCATGGGGATCAATTCTTGAAGTAGAGTTCCAACACATCCTTGACTTGTGCCTTTTTGGTGTCAGTAAGACTTTGGCTAGTGAGGACATGGGTCACTCACTGCAAAACATTCAGATTGAATGATGGTAATGTCATTGAATGTTGAGGGACTACTAGTAGAACCATCTTGTTATGATCCTGAAGAGACTGATAAATTTTAAAAGGAGATTTAAATTCCTAGAAACTAGCTAGACCACACAACAGGATTTCATGTTTTAAAACTTTTACTCTGACAGTAAAACCAAAATCAACGTTGAGGGGCAGCATGGTGGTTCAGTGGTTAGTATGGCAGCCTCACAGTGCCAGGAACCTGGGTTCAATTCCAGCCTCAGGTGACAGTCTGTGTGGAGCTTTCACATTCTCCCCATGTCTGTGTGGGATTCCTCCCACAGTCCAAAGATGTGGAGGCTAGGTGGATCAGCCATGCTAAATTGCCCATAGTGTTCAGGGGTGTGTGGGTTACAGGGGGATGGGTCTGGGTGGGATGCTTCAAGGGGCGGTGTGGACTTGTTGGGCCGAAGGGCCTATTTCCACATTGTAAGTAACCTAATCTAATTGACACAGTGGTACTTAGTCAGCAGCTGATACACTCTTGTCCAAAAGTCAAATTTCTTACTGTGGCTTAGGAAAATGGATGTTTCTTAACATGGCTAGAAGCCACATTCCATATGTATACATTGTGCTGGATGTACACAGCAGGCCAAGCAGCATCTCAGGAGGACAAAAGCTGACATTAGGGTCTAGGCCCGAAACGTCAGCTTTTGTGCTCCTGAGATGCTGCTTGGCCTGCTGTGTTCATGCAGCTTCACACTTTGTTATCTTGTATTCTCCAGCATCTGCAGTCGCCGTTATCTCTGATACAAGTTTGTCCAATATTTCCTTTTAGCTAATACACTCCAATCCAGGAACATCCTCTTCTGTACCCTGTCCAATGCCTCCACATCCTTCCTGGAGTGTGGTGTCCAGAACCGCACCTTCCAAACTCATGACCGCTTCGTTCCAGAAGGACAAGGGCTACAAATTCCCTTCCAATGCACTCACCATCCTGACTTGAAAATATATTGCCATTCCTTCACTGATGCTCGTCAAAACTCTAGAATTCCTTTCCCAAGGGCACTGTGGTCTACCCACACTACCGAGGCAGCTGCATTTCAAGTAGGAAGCTTGCCACCAACTTCTCAAGGCCAACTAGGCATGGGCAATAAATGCTAGTTAGCCAGTAATGCACATGTCCCACAAGTGAATTAAAAAAATACTTTCCTACCTTACCCCTATAACTCTTTGATTCCTGCCATGATTAGAAATCTACCTACCTCAGCCTTAAAAATATGTTACAATGCTGGAAATAATTCCACAGATTCACCACCCCGTGAGAAACAAAATCTTCCTCATCTTGGAGCTGTGAGGGGCACGTTTTGTACACTGAGAGCGGAAGGATCTGGAATGTGCTGCCAAGGGATGGTGTTGGGTGCAGATACAATAGGGACATTTAAGAGGCTTTTAGACAAGCACACGAATATACAAGGAATGGAGGGATATGGAGTAAAGGCAGACAGAGGAAATGGTTTAATTTGGCGTCATATTCGGCACAACATGGTGGGTTGTAGGGCCTGTTCCCGTGATGTACAGTTCTATGTTCTATGTTCTCTCTTAACACCTGGGCACAAAGACAGAAATTGGGTGCTTTGCTATATTCAGAATTAGACTCCCTGATCCCGAATATAAAGAGAGAATCAAGGGAACTATTGCTATGAGAGCAGAACGCTGGTGAGAAAGCCTTGAATATGCGGCACCCATAGAAATTTGAAGAATAAACTGCCACCTCATGGCATCTTGCTGTTTGAAGTACATCAATGTTCAACAAGGAGATCATCATCACAGAATCATCATAGAATCCTTACAGTGTGGAAACAGGCGCTTCAACCCAACAAGTTCACACCGACCCTCAAAGCATCCCACCCAGACCCATCCACCTATATCCCACCTAAGCTACACATCCCTGAACATTACAGGCAATTTAGCATGGCCAATCTACCTAACCTGCATATCTTTGGACTGTGGGAGGAAATCAGAGTAACCGCAAGAAACCCTCACAGACAGAGGGAGAATGTGCAAACTCCATTCAGACAATCGCCCAAGGGTGGAATCAAACCCAGGACCTTAACGCTGTGAGGCAGCAGTGCTAACCACAACAGAGAATCTATTGAATTAATGGGAGGGAAGTTGGGACTTAAATAAAATCAAGACTACATTTCTGCTAATGTACTTCAAACAGCAAGATGCCATGAGGTGGCAGTTTATTCTTCAAATTTCTATGGGTGCCGTATATTCAAGGCTTTCTCACCAGCGTTCTGCTCTCATAGCAATAGTTCCCTTGATTCTCTCTTTATATTCGGGATCAGGGAGTCTAATTCTGAATATAGCAAAGCACCCAATTTCTGTCTTTGTGCCCAGGTGTTAAGAGAGAACATAGAACATAGAACTGTACATCACGGGAACAGGCCCTACAACCCACCATGTTGTGCCGAATATGACGCCAAATTAAACCATTTCCTCTGTCTGCCTTTACTCCATATCCCTCCATTCCTTGTATATTCGTGTGCTTGTCTAAAAGCCTCTTAAATGTCCCTATTGTATCTGCACCCAACACCATCCCTTGGCAGCACATTCCAGATCCTTCCGCTCTCAGTGTACAAAACGTGCCCCTCACAGCTCCAAGATGAGGAAGATTTTGTTTCTCACGGGGTGGTGAATCTGTGGAATTATTTCCAGCATTGTAACATAATTTTAAGGCTGAGGTAGGTAGATTTCTAATCATGGCAGGAATCAAAGAGTTATAGGGGTAAGGTAGGAAAGTATTTTTTTAATTCACTTGTGGGACATGTGCATTACTGGCTAACCAGCATTTATTGCCCATGCCTAGTTGGCCTTGAGAAGTTGGTGGCAAGCTTCCTACTTGAAATGCAGCTGCCTCGGTAGTGTGGGTAGACCACAGTGCCCTTGGGAAAGGAATTCGAGAGTTTTGACGAGCATCAGTGAAGGAATGGCAATATATTTTCAAGTCAGGATGGTGAGTGCATTGGAAGGGAATTTGTAGCCCTTGTCCTACTGGAACGAAGCGGTCATGAGTTTGGAAGGTGCGGTTCTGGACACCACACTCCAGGAAGGATGTGGAGGCATTGGACAGGGTACAGAAGAGGATGTTCCTGGATTGGAGTGTATTAGCTAAAAGGAAATATTGGACAAACTTGTATCAGAGATAACGGCGACTGCCGATGCTGGAGAATACAAGATAACAAAGTGTGAAGCTGCATGAACACAGCAGGCCAAGCAGCATCTCAGGAGCACAAAAGCTGACGTTTCGGGCCTAGACCCTAACGTCAGCTTTTGTGCTCCTGAGATGCTGCTTGGCCTGCTGTGTACATCCAGCTTCACATTTTGTTATATTGGACAAACTTGGATTATTTTTGCAAGAATATCAAAGGCTGAGGGGGGTGACCTGATAGATTATATAAATTAATGAAAAATGTGGATAGTCGGAGTCTTTTATCCAGGGTTGGAAAGGTCATTTGCTGGGTAACATTGCTTAAGGTGAAAGGGGAAAAGTTTAAAGCAGATGTGCAACGTTGTATATTTTTATACAGAAGGTAGTAGGTGATTAGAATGTGCTGCCAGGGATTGTCGTAGGAAAAGAGATGATAGCAATGTATAAAAGGCACTTAGACAGACACATGAACAGGCAGGGAAAAGAGGGAAACAGACCATGTGCACGCAGATGGGATTAGCTTAGAATGGCATCATGTTCAACACAGGCATGGTGGGCCAAATGGTCTGTTCTTATGGTTCCTGTGCTGTACTGTTGAATGTTCTATGTTCTGTGTGTTAGGGACCAGACCAAACCCTCTCAAAATATATCTAGGAGACAGCTTAGACCCCAGCTTTAAGCTTACAGACAAGTGTAATGCTCAGCATTCTAGATATGATTGATTTGCCACACAATTAGGCTTTAAGCAAACATACTTTCTACTGTTAACATACAAACAAAAAAAAGTGGTATAACTTTAACACTATTGGAAAAGTTAACAGAATAATAAATTATTTAAGTACTGAACAGCAATTGTTCCAATATAGCAACATCCCATAATCAAACCCTTGGCAAAAGCAAATTCAGTAAAATAGTTTATCTCACATGCAATGTTTCTCCAACCCAGGAGGAAAAAACACCAAGAGAAAATTCTTGGAGAAAGGGCGAACTCAAGATTTTTACTGTGGTAGGGAGATGTATCACAGCCTCCACAGCCAAATTCAACACTCCAACTACTGAAAGCCAAACTAAAACCCTTGTTTAGTGGGAGCCTGTCTCCACCCATTCATGCTACTCTATTGTTCTAACTTTATGTAAAAAAGAAATCTCCAGGGCCTCTCAAACTGTGTACTTAAATGCCTACGAAGAAACAGCTCTGCATCTCTGTCTGAACCTCTGTTCAAAAATAAGGACAAAATGCACCACTTAAGGCTGTGATATTAGCATGTATTCATAGTGAGTGATTAAATTTATATTTAATAATATTTGGAAATAAAAGTTAGTCCATTGGCAACTGTGTAACCAATATTGCAAAGGCCTATCTGGTTCACTAACATTCTTTAGGAAAGCAATTCCACTGTCCTGAGTCTGGCCTACAAGTTACATGGCACAGACCACCTTAGTTTATTAGGTAATGTTACAGTAGAATAATTCATATGGTAGATTCGGATTGGTAATCAAATGTCTTTTTAGCCAAAGCTTTGGAATTATACTGCAGTCTCAAAGTTGACTCTGCTGAGATTTTCATTTGGTGTTCTTTTTCCTTGGCATTTGAAGTGGTTGAGGTTGTGCATAGTCTTTTTGGAAAGGCATATTTCGTATTAATTATCACTGTATATGTTTATGTTGCATTGTATTATTGTTGGTTGTGTAGCCCTTGAGTAAAATATAAGATTCTTCTTAAATCAGATTTCTCAGTGATGCTCCGTCTAGTGGTTGTAGTTTGAGAATTGAGCGGCACATCCAACCACAGCCAGCAAAAATGTTGCGTTTTCTGTTGGAATTTTACTCGTTCATTGGTGTTTCATTTTCTGTTATTTTTCAAAACTACTTTTGTGCAACTAAGCATTAGTTTTGTGAGTAATGAGCAAATGAACGGAAAATTGCTGCTAAGCTGCTAAGTGTAAGAAAGAATAGCAGGGGAGAGCCATTCAATTCCTACAAGCTTATGCTGCCTTCCATTAAAATCGTGGCTGAACTTTGCCCGAGCTCTGTCCAATGCAAGTCTCCATTTTTAAATACAGGGCTCTATACTGCAGGGCTTTCCGACCCCTGCCAGTCCTTGAGACCTTTCTCCCCATGTTTCCACTCCCACACTCAATCCTGAAGCCCTCTGATTGCTGCTGTGCTCTGCATCTGTCCTCCTTCCTGCCCTCCACTCTTATCGTTACAGTCACTGGTGTCCACTGTCATCACTGGGGAGTTTCACTGTTTCTCTCTTAGCCTTGGCCTGAAATTGCACTGAAGGCTTTGGCTTCACCTGGTGGCAGAGGTTTGACCAGCGCAGATAGTCCTGAACTTCAGCTGCCAGTAAATGGAGCCTGGGCAAGAAAAACTTCATCAGGGGAAGGTCATTTCAACACACATTAGTCAGTTGGCTCCATTGGCTGGTTTGCGAAGTGGTGTGAGACCAACAATGTAGGCTCAGTCCCTGCTCCGGCTGAAATGACTGCGAAGGTCCCACCTTCTCTCGCTGGTCTCTTGCCTTTATCATGGCGAGCATCAGCTTAAACTCATCACCAGTTGTCTCTCTGAAATGAGAGAGCAGCCCTATGATCCTCTGGGACTATGGTGCTTTTTGCCTTTACAGGACCAATATCTATACCTTATTCCACTTTTTTTTATTTTAGATGTTATTTTATTTATGAAATTAGGCATTGAGGAATGCATGTTCTTTCAACATCATGCTTTTTCTGCTGAAAAAAAATCATGAAATACCTAACTGTACAGTTTGTTTATATTTAATAATCTATTTTGCAAGTTACTTCTCCTTGAAATACCTGCACAGGTCCAGGTATGTTCCAACCTGTAGACTGTTTGTTTTTTTTCAATGAAGACATGTCTAAAGGCTCCTAAATCTGCTTTCAACATTGATTTCAGTGAAAAGACGTGATTCACTTAAAGTCATAATTTTCAGGAGCACAACCACGACAATAAGTAAAGGTTTACTACAGTTGTTATCCCAGCTCTAATCCTTGCAATCCCCATTAATTACAGTTGGTTAGCCTGAGAATTATCTGTTTAAACTGATTCTCTGTTTTCTATTAGTTAGCCAATTCTGTATCCATGGAGTATTATCAGGAGAATTGGTGCAAAGTTGTAATGTCACTGGATGAGTAATTCAGATCCCTCGGTTAATATTCCGGGGGACATTGGTTTGAATCCCACCATAGCAGATGTTGAAATTTCAATTCAATCAAAAAGTAGAATGAGAAACTAACTTAATCGTAGCCATAAACCCCTATAATTGATATGTTGTAAAAACCCCTCTGATTCACTGATGTTAGTTAGTGATGAAATCTGCCAGTGTTACATCTGGCCTACATGTGAATGTGGACCTAGATCAAAGTAGGTGCTGAACTGTCCCCTGGTCAGATTAGGGATGGGCGATAAATGCTGGCCCAGTCAGTGATGGCCATGTTCCATGAACAAATTAAAATATATAGTGTCCTAACTCCAAGGGCATGGGATCATACCTTGTACAGTACTTATTTTAAGTGGCACTTACCAACTGTCTAAGGTTTTGGAGTAGATCTGTAGCTCAGCTTGAGGTTGGTTGGCTCGCCGAGCTGGTTTCTTGTATCACAGACGTTACATTACCGTGCTGGGTAACATCCTCAGTGCAGTCTCCGATGAGCTGGATTTTTTTTGGTTCTGGTTTTTCAGGAGTAGATTTGTAGCTTGGCCTGTGGGTGTGGTCTTTTGTTCTTTTGGAATCCATGGATTGGTTTCCCGTAATCCAAACTGCGATACCCAAATCTGAACCTGAACCATCCACACTGTTCCTTTCACCCTGAAGGTGATGCATTTTGGTAGGAGTAACCGGAAGGCAAATTACAGGGCTAATGTTAAGATTCTTAGCAGTGTAGATGAGCAGAGAGATCTCGGTGTCCATGTACACAGATCCTTGAAAGTTGCCACCCAGGTTGACAGGGCTGTTAAGAAGGCATACAGTGTTTTAGCTTTTATTAATAGAGGGATCGAGTTCCAGAACCAAGAGGTTATGGTGAAGCTGTACAAAACTCTGGTGCGGCTGCACTTGGAGTATTGTGTACAGTTCTGGTCACCGCATTATAAGAAGGATGTGGAAGCTTTGGAAAGGGTGCAGAGGAGATTTACTAGGATGTTGCCTGGTATGGAGGGAAGGTCTTACGAGGAAAGGCTGAGGGACTTGAGGCTGTTTTCGTTAGAGAGAAGAAGGTTGAGAGGTGACTTAATTGAAACATATAAAATAATCAGAGGTTAGATAGGGTGGACAGGGAGAGCCTTTTTCCTAGGCCGGTGACGGCGAGCACGAGGGGTCATAGCTTTAAATTGAGGGGTGAAAGATATAGGACAGATGTCAGAGGTAGTTTCTTTACTCAGAGAGTAGTAAGGGAATGGAATGCTTTGCCTGCAACGGTAGTAGATTTGCCAATTTTAGGTACATTTTAGTCATCATTGGACAAGCATATGGACGTACATGGAATAGTGTAGGTTAGATGGGCTTGAGATTGGTATGACAGGTCGGCACAACATCGAGGGCCGAAGGGCCTGTACTGTGCTGTAATATTCTATGTTCTATGTTCTAAGTGATTCGAGAACCACAGAAAAATGGTTGAGTCTTAACTGGCCCCTAAAATTTCCTGTTAAAATTTGCATTTAAGGTTGAGAAACACATCAGTGTTACTGTTAGACACAAGGGTGGCACAGTGGCTCAGTGGTTAGTACTGCACCCTCACAGCGCCAGGGATCTGGATTTGATTCCAGCCTCGGGTGACTGTCTGTGTGGAGTTTGCACATTCTCCCTGTCTCTGAGTGGGTTTCCTCCAGGTGCTCTGGTTTCCTCCCACAGTCCAAAGATGTGCAGGCTAGGTGGATCGACCATGCTAAATTAGGGGTGTGTGGGATATAGCGGGGTGGGCCTGGGTGGGATGCTGCAAGGGGCAGTGTGGACTTGTTGGGCTGAAGGGCCTGTTTCCACACTGTAGAGAATCTAATTTTTTAAAAAAACTTCACTTTGTTATTAGATCATTTTTATACATGGCTGTAGGAATTTGTTAAACAATTACTATGGTGAAGTTCAGTTAATTTCTTTATGTCTTAATTATTTCAGCTGAAGATGCCATCCGATGATAAACTAGAAGAGTTCTGGATTGATTTTAATGTTGGCAGCCAGAGTATGTCATTTTATGTCATTACTGAGGAAGATGATGAGGTAAGTGTATTACAGTGATTTGACTGGCGACTGCAGTAATTGGCACGCAAGTTGAAAATGAAGTGACAACTAAATAATGTGGTGTTCAAAAATTCTGATCCTAGCAAAATTGGTTCCCACACAATAGTGTATTAAAATGATTAGCTGTTGAAAATTTTGGGCTGAGCCCTGCTCAGTGGAAATGTGGATTAAATAAGGTGAGGACTGGTCTGAGATGGAAAGGAATTTAGCTAAGGCAAGAATAGAGGCAATGCTTGACAATATGAACTGCAATAAAATGATCAGTCATCTTTAAGGAAGAGCGCTGTCATCCACTTGTTCTCTTCCAACAAGTGGCAAACGGGAACCACTGCCTTACAACATAGGTGAGATAGAGGATATGATGGCACAGTAAAATGTAGGTGTGATGTACAATGTACATGGCAGTTAAATTCTTCAAGTCAAAACTAGGCCTGTTGCGGTGAGTTGATTGGGGAAATGAAAAGGAAAATCAAATGATAACGAGCAAGTATGAGAGTAGCTGGCATCAGATATAGCCCAAAGATTTGTCCTGATACGGAGACAGTGAAAAGAGATTTAATAGAACAATGTTAGTAGTAACGGATTATACATACAATCAAAGAGTAGAGAAATTGGGCTTATTCTTCTTGGAGCAGGGAAGATTAAGAGGTGATCTCATTATGGTCTTTTTTGACAGGGTAAAGAAGGATATTCTGTTTCCAACAACTGAAATGTCAATGACTAGGGAATCACAATTTCTAGATTATCAGCAAGAAAACTAGGAGAGAGATGAGGTTAAAATTTCTTTACTGAGAGAGTTGTTAGGATTTGGAATGGGGAGAGTGGTGGAAGCAGATTCCAAAGGAAGTTTCAAAAGAGAGCTAGATATTTATTTGAAAGTAATGAATTTAGAGGTCTAAAGAGATAGAGGAAAGGAGAATGGGACTAGTTAAATGGTCCTTTCAAGAGCTGGTACAGGCAGCGATAGGTTGAATGGCCTCCTTCTGTTGGCTATAATGGACTAAATAGATGGGATAGTATGAACTGCCGATGCTAGAGTCTGAGATAACACAGTGTGGAGCTGGAGGAACATAGCAGGTCAGGCAGCATCAAAGGAGCAGGAAAGCTGATGTTTCAGTTCAGGACCCTTCTTCAGAAATGAGGGAGGGGAAGGAGGCACTGAAATAGAGAGCGGAGTCGGTGATAGCAGGTAGGTAGTGCTGGGGATTGGTCACTGAGGTGGGAGGAGCGGATAGATGGGAGAGAAGATGGACAGGTCAATGAAGCAGGTCTTGAGATGAGTTTGAGAGTGTGGAAGCTAGTAAAGGTGAGTGTAGGTAGGTAGTGGTGGGGATTGGTCAGTGGGTTGAGAGGAGCTGATAGGTAAGAGAGAAGATGGACAGATCAGTGAGGCGGTGATGAGAGGTAGGGCTGGTGTTGGGATGAGGTGGGGGCGAGATTTTGAAGCTAGCTAAGTCTACCATAAGACCATTGGGTTGTAGGCTTCCAAGGTGGAATATGAGGTGCTGTTCATCCAGTTTCCGGGTGGCATCATTGTGACGCTGGAGGAGGCCTAGGATGGACATATCATCTCGGGAGTAGGAAGGGGAGTTGAAGTGGTTTGTGAGCGGGAGGTGTTGTCGTTCGCTGTGAACCATGTGTAGGTGCTCTACAAAGCACTCTCTGAGCCTCCGCTTGGTCTCATTGATGTCGAAGAGGCCACATTGGGAGCAACGGATATAGATAGACCACATGAGCGAATATGCAGGTGAACATTTGTTCGATGGGGAAGGTTTTTTTGTGGCCTGGGATGGAGGTGAGGGACAAGGTGTAAGGGTAGGTGCAGCACCTCCTGCATTTGCAGGGAAAGGTGCCAGGGGTGATGGGTCTAGTGGGAGTGTTGAGTGGACGTGGGAGTTATGGAGAGTGCGGTCCTTATGGAAGGCAGATAAGGGTGGTGAAGGAAATATATCCCTCGTAGTGGGGTCACATTTCAGGTGGCAGAAGTGATGGAGAATGATGTGTTGAATCCGGAGGTTAATGGGGTGATATGTGAGGACAAGGGGAATTCTGTCTTCGTTTTTATTGCGGGGAGGGTGTGGGAAACGCAAGAGATGTGGTCGAGGGTGTTTTCGACCACTGAGGAGGGCAAATTGCCGTCCTTGAAATGCGAGGACATCTGAGATATTCGAGAGTGGAACGCCTCGTCTTGGGAGCAGATGCGGCGGAGGCGGAGGAATCGGGAGTAGGGGATCGCATTCTTGCAGGAAGTGAGAGGAGGTGTAGTCTAGGTAATTGTGGGAATTGGTGGGTTTGAAATAGATATCAGTTTCGAGGTGATGATATGTGCTTAAATATACAGGGCAAGCTATAATACTTGACAGATATTACGTATTATCTTTTATCAAGATGACAAAATATTAATAGAAGCGGCAATGGTGTAGCACAAGATGGTGATGTTTTGAACCTATAAGATGCCAGGTTCATATATCTTGCATGCCAGGTTTCTAAAGGAAGTGAGATCAGTGATAATGGATAAGGTTACTCCAATCTTCCCTAGATACATAGATGATGCCCAGAGATTTCAGTGTGTCATAACATGGACGACACCTTTGTCATCATTAAATGGACCAAAGTAGAGGAGACACACAAACAACACCCTCACCAGAATCAAATTCACCAGAGGGGTGGAGAAGAGCAAACAGCTCCCATTCCTGGACGTCATGGTAGAGCGCAGGACAAATGGGGAATTCCAAATGAAATTACACAGAAAAGGCTCACACACTGACTGAGTACTGAACTTCAACAGCAACCACCCTAACACACACAAGTGAAGCTGCTTGCGAACATGATTTAAACGGGCAACAACACAGCACAGAACTATTCCAAGAAGAAGAATGCCTCTTCGAGGTATTCAAGGACAGTGGATATCCGAAAAACTGGGTCAGAAGATGCCT
Organism: Stegostoma tigrinum; assembly: GCF_030684315.1. NCBI lineage: Eukaryota > Metazoa > Chordata > Chondrichthyes > Orectolobiformes > Stegostomatidae > Stegostoma > Stegostoma tigrinum. The sequence goes on from NC_081372.1 coordinate 61,602,274, forward strand.
ATTACAGGAACAACACCAGGAAGATATTATTTGCCCCAACACAGTCATCACGCTACCTTACATCAAGAACACATTGGAACTAACCACAAGACTCCTGCAACCACTGGGCATCAGAGTAGCACACAAACCTGCATCAACTCTACGACAACTGCTCACCTGAACCGAAGACCCATTACCTACTATGGACAGGACCAAAGTCATATATAGGTTTCCCTGCAGAGACTGACAAACACTACATCGGACAAACAGGAACGAAATTAACAACAAGGATACATGAACACCAGTTGGATACAAAAAGCCACAACCAATACTCACTCATCTTTATCTACATGGACAAGGTGAACCCCCAATTGAATTGGGACAACACCAAGACCCTGGGACAAGCAAAGCAGAGCCACAGGATTTCCTAGAAGCCTGGTACTCCACAAAGAAAGCCATCAACAAACACATAGAATGTGACCCCGCGTACGCTCCATTACAAAAGAAAACCAAACATGCGATATGGAATAGCCATAGAATCCCTACAGTGTGGAAACAGGCCCTTCGGCCCAACAAGTTCACTCCTAACGTCAGTGCATCCAGGCCCATCCCCCTATAACCCACCTAAGCTACACATCTCTGAACACTATGGGCAATTCACTGTGGCCAATCCACCTAACCTGCACATCTTTGGACTGTGGGAGGAAACCGGAGCACCCGGAGGAAACCCACGCAGACACGGGGAAAATTTGCAAACTCCACACAAACAGACACCCGAGGCTAGAATTGAACCTGAGTCCCTGGTGCTGTGAGGCAGCAGTGCTAACCACTGTGCCACCTGAATAATCCAGCTCAACGGGCTCAGGAGTTTAAAAACCAAGCAGGAAAACACAACGGCACTTCATCGGAGGCTGCACTGATGATGTTACCCAGCAGGGTAATGAAATGTGTGTGGAACAACAACGAACCAGCTCGGCGAGCCAACAAACCACAACGTGACACTCTTGTTCAAGAAGGGTGTAAAGTCAGTCCAAGCATTGCCCGAAAAGGAGTGCTCAAACCTTACTTAGGTATTCCCTTCAGAGATAATGGGAACTGCAGATGCTGCTCTCTGATGAAGGGTCTCGGCCCGAAACGTCAGCTTTTGTGCTCCTGAGATGCTGCTTGGCCTGCTGTGTTCATCCAGCCTCACATTTTATTATTTAGGTATTCCCTTGTCTGACAGACAAATGGCATGGAACTGATTCAGCACTTAATTAAATATCCCTTCTTTATTTAATTCTAAGTACCAATGCAACATTCTCACTTCATCTAACTTGACTTCAACTTTAACACACTTCATTTAACTTCACTTTACCTTAGCCTTAACTTCATCCAAATTCAACCCTATCTCTAATGGTATAAATTTGGCTTGAATCTCAAGTACTAACCTGATTTGAGTGAACTGTCCAACTTTGTTTTCCAGTAATGTCTTTCCTTATGGTTACTTTGTTAGGTAACTTCACGGCATGCATTTTTCCAGTGTAGTTTCAAATCTTCTTGCACTTTCTCCGCTCAGAGAGAAAACAATCTTTGTTCTGTAAAATGTGCTCTATTTCTGGAGAAGTCTGTGGCACTCAGCCAATGAATTGGTCAAAACCTGATCACATTGTTCGATCTCAGTCAGTGGAATTTACTGATAAACAACTCCCAAATGTTTACAGCAAATTGTAAACAGTGATAGGCAATTCTCCATAAAAGGTAATAATGGTGCCAGTATGTATAGAGACCCCATGACACTTGCCTTATCTGATTTAACATAGGAAGCTACAGAAGAAGGGTCTAGGCCCAAAATACCAGCCTCCCTGCTCCTCTGATGCTTCTTGGCCTGCTGGCTTCATCCAGCTCTACACCTTGCTATCTCAGGTGACAGTATGCCCTGGTTGCAGTTTAACTGAGGTCAGTGTTTAAACTGGCTTGACCCAAACTTCCAGCATGCTTGATTGTAGCTCTTTTCTTAAGATTACCTCCAGTGTGGAAACAGGCCCTTCAGCCCAACAAGTCCACATTGCCCCTTGAAGCATCCCACCCAGACCCATCCCCATATTACCCACACACCACTGAATACTATGGGCAATTTAGTACAGCCACTCCACCTAGCCTGCACATCGTTGGACTGTGGCAGGAAACCAGAGCACCCGGAGAAAACCCACACAGACAGTCGCCTGAGGTGGAATTGAACCCCAGTCCCTGGTGCTGTGAGGCTGTAGTGCTAACCACTGAGCCACCATGCCACCCACCGTAGTGCTTAAATAGTCTTGCAGCCATTTCTGCTGCTGGCCACGTGACCATACAAGTAACCACAATCCAGTTAGGTTAATATCATAGCTCCAAAAAAACAGTCATGTTAGAAATACTAACTCAATTCCCCCCTCCACAGATATGGTCAAACCTACAGAGTTGTTCCAGTATTTTCTGGTTTTATTTCAGATTTCCAAAGTCAACAGAAGTGTAATTTTATTTGAGAGTTTAATATCAATAGTGGCTTTTCTTTTGGAAGCTACATGTAGAAAAAAATAACCAATAGACACATGAAGAGGTTTGAATTAATTAAAGCAAACCAGCAGAGAAAGAGGTAAATCATGCTTGGGTTAATCTAATTGAAATTTTTGATGTGGTTGTAGCATTGAAGAAAGATTTGATAGATGTGTACATGGCTATGACAGCTATAGTTTGGGACACTAAGAAAAACTATTCTCATTATCTCACAGTAATTTGGCCCAAAGATTCATAAGTTTAGACAGAAGATGCAGGGAAATTGAGAGAAAGAAAATTTTTACATGACAAGTGGTAAAGTTTGGAACTTGCTGCCCAGGACAATGGTGAAATAGGAATCGTGAAGGAACTCAACTGGCTGGAGAGAGTGGGGATATAGAATGAGTGGATTGCTTCATGGGAAGGAGATATGGATTTGATGGGTCAAATGACAAATCCTATGAGGTTATCTGAATTTGTTTTCTTCTTTGCTCATTGAAATTAGGAAATTTTCCAGCATGATGATTCCATCTTTTTCCTTGTATGAATTTCATTGGGAGAAGATATGCTGGATTAGCTTTTTGTCCCTGGAAAAGACAGATCAAGCAGACATCTAAACAAAGAAGGATCACACTTGGGATGGAGAAAGGGGCTAACGCAACAACCATCACTTTTTCTACAAAACAAAATCCAAGGTCTCCACTGAAGAAAACAATGAAAGGATATTTTAGCTTTACCTAAAACTATAAACCAGCGTTGTCAGGACTGAATGTCATTGCTGACTAATAGAATCATGTCCTTGTGCAAGTTGCCTTAGCATGAAGGAACTCAGTTATATTGCAAACTGTTGCATATTCCCTTAATTTCTTAACCTGTCGCCTGAAAAAAACACAGCTGTGAGATTCTCTTGGCCTAATCTGTCTCTACATTGTCCTGTAATGCAGTTCCACACTTGCCTCTGATCCCTACTGTCACTTGCACCACTCCTCTCCTTACAAAATCAGCGGAATACACTAATAACTGTGCATTCTCTTGACAATTTTAGCCTCACACCATGCTGAAGCTAATGTGTGCTTATTATGGTATGCTGGCCCCCAAACCATTGTTGCACAGTATCAACCCAGGTGCTACTGGTGTAGCCACAGTGAGGCGCCCATGCTAAGAAGCAATTAACCATGATTGATTAGCCTCTCTTTAAGAACATCAAGCTAAAAGTGTCATGTCCATGGAAAATACACATAATGAACCCACATATCTATCCATTCTATTGTCAAAATGCCACAGCAGCGAAGAATGGCATAAACCATAAGCTCCATGATTCACTGACCAGGCTCTATTGGTGCAGACTGAGACGGGAGGTGCAGCCGATGGGCTTCTAGCTGTCCATGACCCGAGAGGGTCTGACCACCTTAGCTTGGATTGTAGCCTGCAAGATGCAAAACAGCTGCAGGATACAGGACACATAACGATCCTTAACCTTGGAGAATTGCGTGCCAAGATTGCTGACTTAGCACCAAGTGGCTTTAGGTATGGCTTCTAAATAAAATTGGCATTCTCCAATCATGTGAAAGAGCTTTATGCAGTACTCGCCCACTTTACCTTTCTCTTCTACTTGCCTGTGTCAGAGATATAAGCACAAAACGATCTGATGGAAAAGTACTTCCTGGGAATGGGAAATCATTGGACTATTAAGGAGGTTATCAAAGCCCCCAGACTGCTGTGAGCTTGATGTCATGCTGGTTCCTATGGTGTTGGAGTCACAGGAATCACCTTCATTTCCTGGGGAAGAGGGACAGATTGGCTGGGTGATATTGTGAGGATCTCCATTCCTACTTCTCATGACCTTCAGTGTCTAATAAGTTCCAGAATTGTGTACCTAACTCTAGGAACCAAAGAACTGCTGCTCAGTCATCAGAAGGCGGAAAAGGTGACCGAGGAGGTAGCCTAATGTTAAGGTAATGAACCAAGCAGCAGTGCAGAACCATCTAGCTGAGCTCATGCCTGGTGTGAGCAATGGTGGCACTGAGTGAGGAGTTCTGTTGTTGACAGGAAATGTGAGGCAGAGGACCCTTTGCACAGTTTTGTTTGTAGGTGGGAAGACAGTAGCAGGGTTGCTTCACTGGTCAGTGACGAAGAGTGGCTTTGTTCACAATTTGGTCTCAGTGCTTGTAGTGGAAACAGCAGCTGTGAGACAATACTCTGTGAGGTATTGCAAGATCATGCTCAACAAAATGAAAAGGTCCATGGAGCAATAAAGTCCTCCTTACTTGTTAACTACCAGAACTTTTTTTGACTTGAGAGAATGGCATCCCGTACTGTTGCCAAATACACTGCTGCTGTGATTTAGAAGTCCTTCCCATTGTCATTAAAATTCTAGAGATACTGGATCAGCAGTAAACCTATTAGTGACTTGCCATCTCACATTGTGTGTAAATTCTTGACCTTTCCTATGCTGATGAAATGGCTGACTTTGGATTTAGGAGTGGGATTTTCTTTTCTGTTTTTATTTCCCAGATGCCCGGTATCCACAGCATTTTATTTTTTGTTAAACTGGAACATGAATTAATGCTCTTCCTTACATCGGAGCAAACATGTTTTAAGGAAATGTCAGAAAAATATACCAACCTGCTTTAATTGTAAACAAGACTGACAGAAATTACTGCTAATGCTGTGTGACGCTCATATGCCAAGAATGAAAGCAGTAATCACTGACAAAGTTTAATATTTAGCATGATGTTGGAGAACAAAGGCAATTAACATCTGAGGTGAGGGTAGCTTTTGAAAAATTTAATGTAATTGAGCAGATTTGAGGTAAACAGGGAAAGTGTGTTAATAGCTCATATGATTTTCAATGCTAGAGTTAAGTGCAGTATTTTAATTGCTTTGGAAAATGTTTGTGTTTAAACATCATAGAGTGATACAGCTTGCTTGTGTTGCTGAACTTTGTATCAAAACTTGGGGCAAATTTCTCCTTTTAATTCTAGGAGCCAATGTGGGAGACTGTCTGTTTACCTGAAGAGGATGTAGAAAGTTACAGTGTTGATGGTAAAGATGATCAAATATTGATTATGAATCTGTTTCATATGTTCAAGTCATATTCCATTTCTGTCATCTATACTCTTTTGCAGGTTAACGGGATCATGGTACGCCTTGAAACTTAGCTAGACTGATTGTAGACTTGCTCTGTATCTTCTGAAATGTAGTCACTACTGTAATGTAACTTAACGACACTATTTCTACAGAGAAATATACCGTTCTGAACAGGATTTGGATATATTTCCCTGCAGAAATAATGCTTTTATGTTAGATTACAACAGTGACAGTATTTTAGAAAATACAAGACAAATCTATGGCAGAGGAACAGACTTTTGACCCTGTCTATGCTGTCCTAGAATTACCAAAATACACAAATCCCAATTACCTGCACTGGCCCATAGCCTACCATGCCCTGGTGTTTAACTGCTCATCCAGGTGCTTCCTAAATATTGCAAGACTACCTGCTTCCACTGCCCTTTCAGGCAGTGTGTTCTATATTTCTACCACCCTCAGAAAAAATGCTTTCCTGAGATCTTCTTAAAACCGCTTACTTGTCACCTGAAATTGTGCCCACTAGTGTTAGACATGTCTGCCATGGGAAATGATTCTCATGATCTAACTTGTCACGAGGTCTCTCAACAATTTTGTATGTCTCAATTAGATTCCCCTTCAGCTTTTTCTGTTCCAAGGAGAACAAACCTAGCCCATTGAGTCTCACAACTGAGATGTTCCATCCCAGGCAGCGCCTCTTCAAAGCACTGTATACTTCTGAAGACCAGCCCTGTTACTTGTGCACTGTACCTAACATGTTACCTTATTTTTCCTTCTCAAAACCTGGACAACCTTGACACCCAGAGTTTCCTGGATTTGCTGCCCTTGACTTACATTCTTAGAGGAGCGCAGTGGCCCTGAATTCTCATTATTCTACTTTGAAAAGACTCCCGATTTCTAAATGTAGACCTATCCACAAGTAACTGCTCCTAGTGTACATTTGCTGGATCCTCTCTAATGACACTGAAATCGGACTTACCTCAATTTAGACACTTAAACTTCTGCACTATCCTTATCCCTCCCCATAATGGCTTTGAAATTTACAGTTATGGTCACTATCCACAGAACATTACTGCACTGACACTTCAACCACTTTACCAGCTTTATTTCCTATGATTAGGTCTGCACAGCTCGATCTTTAGTAGTTCTATCAATGTAATGGCACCAAAACCTTTCCTGGATGCATTTTTAGAAATTCCACCCTGTATAATCCTTTCATACTAAGGCAGGCCCAGTTAATGTTAGCAAAGGTGAAGTCATCTGCAACTCTTACCCTCTTTCTCTCACATCTTCCTGTGATTTGCTTGCACATCTGCTCCTTTATCTCCTTCTGATTGTTGAGCGGCCTGTATAACCTCAACGAAATAATTGCTCTTTTTAAAAATTTGAGAGCTCTACTTGAATAGCCTCGTAAAGGTCTTTCTACGAAGCCCTGCCCCATCTTCCCTTACTGCAATGATGGTTTCCTTTATCAGTAATTCAATACACTTACCACTTTTACAACCCTCCGCATCACAACTGAAACTTCTGTCCTGCCCTTCCTTCAAGGAGGCATGAGATTTAGGGAAGTGTGGCTGTCTGGATACAGAATTGGCTGTCCAATAGAAGACAGAGGGTGGTAGTGGATGGAAAGTATTCAGCCTGGAGCTCAGTGACCAGTAGTGTTCTGCAGAGATCTGTTCTGGGAGCTCTGCTCTTTGTGATCTTTATAAATGACTTGGGATGCAGATTTGGAAGGGTGGGCTAGTAAGTTTGCCGATGACTTGGAAGTTGGTGGAGTTGTGTATATTGTGGACGGCTTGTTGCAACAGGACATTGACAGGATGCAGAGCTGGACAAAGAAGTGGCAGATGGAATTCAACCTGGAAAAATGTGAAGTGATTCATTTTGGAAGGTTGAATTTGAATGCAGGATTCTTGGCAGTGTAAAGGAACAGAGGGATCAGGGGGTCCATGTCCGTAGATCCCTCAAAGTTGCCACCCGTGTTGACGGGATTGATAAGGTGTAGGGTGAGTTGGCTTTCATTGGCAGGAGAATTGAGTTTAAGAAACACACAAGGTTGTGCTGCAGCTGTATAAAACCCTAGTCAGACCACAATTAGAATATTATGTTCAGTTCTGGTCACCTCATTATAGGAAGGATGTGGAAGTTTTTGAGAGGGTGCAGAGAAGATTTTCCAGGATGCTACCTGGACTGGAGGGCAGGTTTTATGAGAAAAAGCTTTTCTCATTGAAGAGAAGAAAGATGAGAGGTGACTTGTTAGAGGCGTACAGGATGATGAGAGGCATAGATAGAGTGGATAGCCCGAGACTTTTTCCCAGGGTGGAAAAGACTATCATGAGGGGGCATAATTTGAAGGTAATTGGAGGAAGGTATATGGGAGATGTCAGAGGTAGGTTCTTCACACAGAGAGTGGTGGGCAAGTGGAATGCGCTGCCAGCAGTGATAGTGGAGTCAGATACTTTAGAGACTTTAAGCGACTCTTGGATAGGCACATGGATGATAGTAAAATGAAGGGTATGCAGGTTAGGTTGATCTTAGAGGAGGATACTAGGTTGGTACAACGTCATGAGCTGAGGGGCCTGTACTATGCTGTACACTTATATGTTCAACCATGTCTCAGTGATTGCAGTAGTATCGCATTTCTGTGTACTGATTGACGCTTTAAGCTCATCTGCCTTACCAGTTAAGCTCCTTGCATTCAAAATGATATGATTTAACTTCCCTGGTCTCTCATGTGCCTTATTATACCAACGTCTTATCTGCCTGCTAGGCTCTCCTAGTAAGATTGTAATTCATCTTTTCTATGTGAGATTGGATCTTGCCCTGACTTTACAGCGATTATACGCTCCATCTCCCTGCCATATCCCCAACAACACAAGCAAACATTCCACCAAGAATATTTGACCCATTTTGGTTCAAGTGCAAACCTGTCCACCTGTTCCAAAAGCTCTCTGAATGATACAAAAATCAAAAGCACTTCCACTTGCACCATCTCTTTCTTGTACCACATGTTACATGTGATGTATCTCCCTATTCCTGTATTCAGGAGCATGAGCTATGCTAAGTAATCAGGAGATTATGACCTTAATAGTCATCCTCTTTAATTACTACCTAACTCTCTCAATTTCTGTCCAGGGACTTTTTTTTTGCCTGTGTTGTTGGTACCACCATGTACCACGACTGCTGGCTGTTCACCCTCACCACCTTCAGAATGTCCTGCACCTCTCCTGAAACATACCTGACCTTGGCATCAGGGAAGCGATGTACCATTTGAGAGTCTTGTTTGCGGCCAAAGCACCACCTGTTAGTACCCGTTACAGTTGAGTCCCCTTTCACAAATTGTCAGTCTTCCTTTCAATTTCCTCCTCAGTTGTTTAGCAGAGCCAACTGTGGTGCCGTAAACTTGGCTCTTGCTGCTTTCCTCTGAAGATGTCATCCTGCCTAAAGTGTCCCAACACAGTCTTATTTACTTGAAATTGGGTTGGCCGCAGGGAACTCATGCACCACCTGGCACTACCTGGTTTTCTTGCTGGGTTTCCTGCTGATCACCAATTGTTTTTCTGCTTTGTGTATCCATTACTTGTGGTGTGACCAGCATGCTAAATGCGCTATCCACAATGTTTTCAGCCTCATGGATGCTCCAGAGTGAGTTCAGCTGCACTTCAAGGTGCTCTGCGCAGTCAGTCAGTAGCTGCAGATGATCACACTTCCTGCATATGTAGTCACCACGGACCTTAGCAGTATCCCTGATTTCCCACGTATTGCAGGAAGAGCATTTCACAGTACTGAATTGTCTTGACATTGTGATTGTTACGAACTACAACTAATCAACCAGGAATAAATTGCTGAAACCTACCAACTACTTGCCAAATCAAAACACTCTCCCTCGCTCTTCAACCTCTCCTCCCACCCCTGCCATTTCCAGCAAACTGCTAACCACAAGAATATAGACTTTATATTCTGTCTCCTCAGCACTACCCTCTCAGCCCCTACAGCTGGCTCCTAAACAGCAGCCCACTTGCTCTGCATCACATTTTGAATGCTGACATCGTTACAAGAGATTTGCCACTGGATTCAGTGAAGTTTGCTGTTCATTGGTCAGCAAAGAAATGGTGGGCCAGAGTGCCTGTTTCTATGCTGTGTGAACCTTTGACTATCAAGGCAAAAGAGTACATATTAATTTGATGAACTGTATGAAGTACAGAGGATGAGAGGGACATTGATGTACATGTGCCTAGATCCTTGAAGGCAGTAGAATAGGAAAATAAGATGGTTAAGAAGTCATTTTTGATTCTTGCCTTTATTGAAAACAACAGCAGGGAAGTTGTGATGTAGCTGTATATAATGTTAGTTAGGTCAGAGCTGGAGTGCCATGTGCTGTTACTGGTCGCTACACCAGGAAGAGTTGTAGTTGAACTGGAGAGGGTGGCAAAGAGATTCACCAGGATGTTAAGGGGAAGCAATGGCCTCGTAGCCTAGTAGTCGATAGATGATTAACTCTATAAACTCAGCTAACATTCTTGGGACCTGTGTTCAAATCTTAAAATGGTATATGGTCGAATTTGAATAGAATAAACAAGGTCTGGAATTAAGAATCTACTGATGATGATAAAACAATTGCAAATTGTTATATAAAGAAAATCTGGTTGATTAATGTTCCCCTGGGAAAGAAATCTGCAGTCCTGTTCTGATCTATGTGTGACTCCAGACGCACAGCAATGTGTGGACTCTCAACTGCTTTTTGAAACTGTCTAGCAAGCTGATTAGTTTAAAGGTAACTAGGAAAAGGCTATAAATGCTGGCCAGCCAGCAACGCCCATGTCCCAATGAATTAAAATCAAAAAAGGTTATGAAGAGAGACTAAATTGGCTGAGGTTGTTTTCCTTAAAGAGAAGGCTGAGGGAGGATGTGATTGAGATTTACAGAGTTCTGAGGGGTGTACACATGGAGCATAGCTTTAAGATAAAGAGCAAGTGGTTTATGGAGATTTGAGGAAATACTTTTTCATCCAGAGGTTATCGGCATCTGGCTCTCTGTGCCTGAAAGGATAGTAGAAGTGGGAGCCCTGAAGACATTTAAGAAATATGTAGAAGAGCACTTGAAAGTTTACTAGGCTGCGGGCCAAGGGCTGGGAAATGGGTTTAGGATTGATGGATGTTCGATGATTGGTGTGGATGTGATTGGCATTCTTCCATGCTTTAAAACTTTGATTCTATGATGAACAAAGTTCAAATGACAAGTCTAAAGGCTTTGTGTTTTAATGTGCGGAGCATTCCTGATAAGGTAGATTAATTAGCATCACAGATCGATAACTTGATTATGATATAGTTGAGATTATGGAGACATGGCTACAATGTCACCATGGATTTGATCTAAACATCTAGGTATTTGTTCTTTAGAAAGTGCAGGCAAAAGGGGAATTAAAGTGGAGTAGCTTTGTTAGTGATGGAGTAAAAATCAATGCTACGGTGTTTAAGAATTTTGCCTCAGAAAGTTATGATTTTGTATTTGTACCAGTGGCAATAGGAAACACCAAGGGACTGTTTATAAATTTTTGTTTATTTATGTGATGAGAGCGTCACTGGTTAGCATTTATTGAATTCATGTTCTGCCATCTGCCGCGGCAGGATTCGACAGCATTTTCAAACTTGTGTACCCAGAACATTAGATAACACAGCAGACCACGCACCATGGCCATTGCAGAACGCAGAGGGTGGTGGGGAATGGAAGATGTTTTGGGTGGTGGGGTCTGATTGGAGTTGGCGAAAATATTTGAGGATAGTATGTTGGATACGGAGCCCTTCTGCATGGTTCATTCCCTTTGCCACTCCTTAGTTTGCGCCACTTTGCACCAACCACTCCAACATCCCTCCCCATACTTTATCCTGTACCCGTAAAAGACGCACGACCTGCCCATGTACCAGCTCCCTCATCTCAGCCCAGGGCTCTAAATTGTCCTTGTGGGTGATGCAGAGCTTCACCTGCAAGCCCTCCAACCTAGTCTACTGCATTCGGTGCTCCCAATGTGATCTTCTCTACAACAGTGCAACCAAACATAGACTAGGTGACTGTTTCGCTGAGCATGCTTGCCTGGCCCGTAATGGCCAGCCTGAACTCCTGGTCACCACCCATTTCAACTCCCAACTCACCCCGCCTCACCCCCGTCATGTCCGTCCTCAGCCACCTCCAGTGTTGCAGTGAATCAGCGCAAATTTGAGGAACAACACCGTATCTTCCATCTGGGCACCCTGTAGTCCAGAGGACTGAACATTGAGTTCTCTAATTTCAAATAACCTTCCCATTCATCCCCCAGCTCCCTTTCCAGTCCCACCTCCTACCTTCCATTCCATTTACTGACCCTTCCAGCTACCAACAGGATTCATTTCTCCCATCAACCAACCAGGTCGTACCTACTACTGGTGTCTGCCCATCACCACCATTCTGCTAGCCACCAACACCCCTGCATTTTTATCTACATATAGGTTGAGCAAATGAAACTCAATTGTATTGTGAGGAGGATGATCTGGAGTGTAAGAGAATCTGAGTGAGTGAGAGATGTAACCCGAGTATTTAAAAATGGCAGGAAAGAAAAAAACATAGGAACACAGAAAATAGGAACATTTAGCCCTTTGAGTCTGCTCTGCCATTCTTCATGATCATGGCCGAATTCTCCCATTCAGTAGCCTAATCATGTTCTCTTCCCATAACCTTTGATCTCATTTGCCCCAACTGCTGTACCTAGTCGCCTCTTAAAAACATTCAGTGTTTTGCTCTCAACTATTTCCTGTGGCACAGTCTCACCACTTGCTGAGTGAAGAAATGTCTCCTCATCTCTGTCCTAAATTGTCTATCTTGAATCCTCATACTGTGACACCTGGTTCTGACCACACCCACATTCTTCCTACATCTATCCTGTCCAGTCCTGTCCGAATTTTATAAGTCTCAATGAGATCCCCCTCCCATTTGTCTGAACACAGGCGAAAACAATCCCAACCGAGTCAACCTCTCCTCATACGTCAGATCTGTCCTCTCTGGAATCAGCCTGGTAGACCTTCGCTGCACTCCCTCGAGAGCAACAGCATCTTTCCTAAGAAAAGGAGATCAAAATTGCGCACAATATTCAAGGCATGGAGTCACCAAGACCCTGTACAACTGTAATGACACATCCATGCTCCTGTACTCGAAATCTCCCTCAATGAGGGCCAACAGACCATTTGCCTCCTTGTTAGAGAATTTCTTCTAATACGCAAATAACTGGACTGCAGCTGTCAGACTTTGAGGTAAAGAGAACTTTTTATTTGTAATATCATGGATAGTCAACACAAAAGTTAGATACCGAAGACTCTGCAGCAATGCAGAGTTGCAGGATATTTAGAAAGAGAGACAAACAAGTCAAATCGATAGATAACCGTGATTTCATAGAATCATTTTGTTGCATTTTGTTCCTTTGTCCAAATCATTAATATATATTGTGTATTGCTGGGGTCCCAGCATTGAACCCTATGCTACCCCAGTAGTCACTGCCTGCTAATTTGAAAAGGACCCATTAATTCCTACTCTTTGTTCCTTGTCTGCCAATCAGTTTACCCATCTCAGTATACTTCCCCAATCCCGTGCACCTTAATCTTACACATTAATCTCTTATGTGGGATTTTGTCAAACACTGTCTGAAAGTCCAAATATACTACATCAACTGGCTTCCCCTTGTCAACTCTACTAGTTTTATCTTCATAGAATTCCAATAGATTTGCCAAGCATGTTTTCCCATTCATAAATCCGTGCTGACTCTGTCCGATACTGCCACTGCTTTCTCAATGCTCTGCTATAAAATCCTTGACAGTGGATTTGAGAATTTCCCCTATTACCGATGTTAGGCTCACCATTCTATAGTTCCCTGTTTTCTCTCTACCTCCCTTTTTGAATATTGGAGTGACATTAGCCACCCTCTAGTCTGAAGGGACTGTTCCAGAGTTTATAGAATCCTGGAAGATGACCATCAATGCATCCACTATTTCTAGAACTACTTCCGTAAATTCTCTGGGATGTAGATTATCAGGTCCCGGTGATTTATTGATCTTCAATCCCAACAATTTTCCCCGCAACATTTCTCAACTAATATTGAGCTCCCTCAGTTCTTCCCTCTCACTGAACCTTGCATCCTCCAATGATTCTGGTATCTGATTTGTGCCCTCATTTGTGAAAACAGAACTAAAGTATGTACTCAGTTCCTGAGCCATTTTTTTTGTCCCGTATTATACATTTTCTCACTTTTATCTGTAGGGGACTTAAATTTTTCCTTCTTCAATCTCTTTCTTTAACAAGCCAATAGAAACACTTAGTGACAGTCTTTATGTTCCCAGCAAGCTTACTTTCATACTCTGTCTTCCCCATCTTAATCAATCCCTTGATCCTTCTTTTCTGAATTCTAAACTGTTCCCATTATTCAGATTTATTATTTTTCTTGGCCAATTTGTGCACTTCTTCCTTGGATTGGATACTGTCTCTTATTTCCTTTGCAAGCCATGGATTGGCCCTCTTAGCTATTTTGCTTTTGCGACAGACAGGAATAAGCAGTTGTTGCAGTTCTACCAAGCATTCCTTCAGTGTCTGCCGTTGCCTATCTCCTGTCATGCCTTTAAGCAACTCTCCCTAATCAATCAAGGGCAACAATGCCTCTTATCCTCGTAGTTTCCTTTATTAAGATTTAGAATCTTTGTCTCCAAATCAACACCCTCCCTCTCCACCTTGATTTAAAAAAAAAAGTTCTGTCATGTTATGGTGGCTCTTCCCCAAGTGATCTAGCACAGCTAGATTGGCAGTGATACCCTTCTCATTACACAACACCCAGTCTAAGATGGCCTGCTGTCTTGCTAGCTCCTCCACATTTCGTCAAGAAAACCATCTCACATACATTCCAGAAATTCCTTCTCTATGGCATTGTAGCTAATTTGATTTGCCTGGTCTATGTGCAGATCAAAATCACCCATGATCACTGCTATTCCCTTATTACATGCATCTCTAATTTCCTGTTTAATGCCATTCTCGACATCACTGTAGTTTAGGGGTTTATATTAATGTTTTTTGCTTATGGACGAGTTAGCCTGATACCAGTAGTGGGGAAAATGATAGAGTATTTCATGAAGGACGTGACAACAGAACACTTGGGAAAATACGGAAACAGGTTTGGACATCTCCAGTATAGGTTTATGAATTTCAGTCATGCTTAACTGATCGATTGGTGTTTTTTAATGATGTAACTAATAAAATATTTCAGGATCAACCAGTGTACATGTTTTATCTGGATTTTCAAAAGGCTGTTGATAAGGTATCTCATAAGTGTTATTGGGTAAAATTAAAGCACTTGAGATTGGAAGATTTAAAATGGCATTGTTGTCTTCACCCTCTGAATCCTTGACACAAGAATTGACTCCATCAAGGACAGTGCAACTGAGATAGGGTCACACATCCCTAAACATTCACTCCCTCCACCAGTGATGCTCAGTAGCAGCATTGCAGAAATTCACCAAAACTCCTGAGACAATGCCTTCCAAACCCACAGCTAATACTATCGAGAAGAACAAAAGCAGCAAATACATGGGGACACCTCCAATTGAAAGTTCCCCTCCAAGACACCCTGACTTGGAAGTTTTTTTTTCTTTCTTCATTCATGGGATGAGGGTGTCACTGATTAGGCAACTTCTATTGCCCATTCCTAATTGCCCAGAGGCAGTAAAAAGTTAACCACTTTGCCGTCGGTCTGGAGTCACATATATGCTAGACCAGGTCAGGATGGCAGTTTCTTTCCCTAAAGGATGTTAGTGAACTAGATGGGTTTTTCCAGCAATCAACAGTGGATTTGCGGTCATCATTAGATTCTTAATTCCAGATATTTTAATGAATTCAAATTCTACCATGTGCCGTGGTGGGATACAAACCCAGGATCCACAGAACACTATCTGGTCTCTGGATTAAAGGTCCAGCAATAATATCATTGGGACATTCTGTATTGCTGTTCCTTCACTGACACTGGAAGCAAATCCTAAAATTCACTCCCTCTGGGCATTGTAGGTCTTCCTACAGCACATGAACTGCCGTGGTTCAAGAAGGCAGCTCACCACAACCTTCTCAAGGGCAACTAGAGATGGGCAATAAATGCTGGCCCAACCAGTGATGCCCATGTCCCATCAGTGAATTAAAAAAAGTAATTAAACAACTAATACAAATTATTCAAGTGATGCACAGAGAGATCCGCCTTAGTTAGCAGGTTGAAACAAAACTCTGAAGTATATGGAAGCATATTCTGCTGGTGTATCATTATCCACATTCCAACATTCTTCCATACACAACGAACAGCTGCCCCTCCTCTGTCATAGGTTAATGTGTTAAAGTCTCCTTCAACCAGCAAGAGAGTAAACAATTCTCTTCCTTGTCAGTGGTTGTCCTGCAAAGTCTTTTTCTCCAAGGCCATCTTAGAATGTTTTCATTAACATTGTCTGTTGTTGAGGCAGGTGCCATCAGAGATCTGCTGACCTAGCCTCTGAGTTTCTTTTTGCGTAGAAGCATCATTTATTCCTTGCAATATAAATCTGAACTTACCTCAAACAGCATGTATTGAGAATTGGTTGATACTCAGAAACAGAGACTGGGAATAAATGGGGCTTTTTCTGGTAGGCAGATGGTGACCAGTGGGCATACAAAGATTAATGTTTGGGCCCCAGCTATTTATAATATAGCTAAGTTATTTCCAAGTTTGCTGACAACACAGACTAGGTATTATTGTGAGTTGTGAGGAGGATGCAAGGAGGTTTCAAAGTGATTCAGTCAAGTTGAGTGAATGGACAAACCCATAGCAGATGGGGCACAATATGGCTGAATGTTAAGTTATACACTCAGTGTGAAAACAGAAAGAAGGTATTATTTAAATAGTGTTATTTTGTGAAATGTGGATGTACGAAGGGGTTCTGGCTGTTATTGTACACCAGTCAATGTAAATAGACAGGGAGATGCAGCATGCAATATGAATGGCCAATGGTATATTGGCCTTAATTGCAAGGGGATTTAAGTTCAGAAGCTGAGGTTCGCTGTCTGTCTGACTGCAGTTGGCAAGTTGTATCCAGTCAAGGAAGATCAAGCCAGTGAATCTGGTATTTTCTGAGGCAACTGAAAGAAGCTGAGAATTCTCTTGACTCCTTTGCAACTCACAGATGAAAATGTGGACCCTGTCTCTGTTTCTGAAGTTTTATTTCTTGAGTAATCTCTTGAATTTTACTCATTTAAATTTATTGTTCTTTGCTAAACAGTAAAAGATGAGAAGAGATTGTTAGCTGTGGACATGAATACTCCCTTCAGAATTGGGAACATTGAAGGAAACCAGATACAGATATTCTTTGATTTGACTCTGGACATCTTTAATACTGTTCGAAAAGTTTATGGTTCTACAAAATTCAAGGTATGTTCCACTGCTATTGACAATTAGTAATTTTACAAAGAAGACTTGTTTAAATTCTTTGAGGTCCTTGATGTTTATAAAGGTTTGTTTTGGTCACATGGGGCTGGATTTTCAAAGCAGAAGACTTCATGGACCTCTGAAAATGGCAGATGTGACTCAGATTCGGAAACCCTGAAGCTACTTCTGACAGATACCATGTTTGCAAAATGGCATGACTCTCACATGAGTGAAGCCAGAACTTAGAAGGGCTGTCTGAACTTTGTGTTGAGCATACACAGACCTCATGTTCAGTGTAGAAGCAAGCCCCAGTATGGAAGTTACAACTTCTTAGTGGAGGAGTGGATTGGAAGGCAGATACTGGAAAGGTGCAGAAGTTGTAGGGTTGCAGCCATGGGTGACTTGAACTTGCCACATATTGATTGGAAACGTTTTAGTTGTAATAGTTTAGATGGAATGGATTTTGTCCAGTGCATTCAGGAGAGATTCCTGACACCGTATGCAGATAGACCAACACAAGGAGAGGCCTCTTTGGATTTGGTACTTGGCAATTAACCGGTCTCCGCGTTAGACCTGTTGGTAGGAGAGCATTTTGGTCGTAGCAATCATAACTCTGTTACTTTTACAATAGCCATGGAAAAGGATAGGTACATATAGCAGGATAAGGTTTACAATTGGAGGAAGGGTAATTACTAATCTGTTAGGCAAGAACTGGGTAACATAAAATCGGAACAGATGCTGTCAGGGAAGAGCACTATAGTAATGTGGAGATTGTTAAATGAATGCATACTGCGTGTGTTTGATATGTTTGTCCCTAGCAGATAGGGAAGATGCAGTCGAGTGAGGGAGCGTTGGTTCTGAAGAGAGGTCGAAGGACTAGTTCAGAGGAAGAAGGATGGTTATATAGGGTTTAGGAAACAAGGTTTGGAAAAGGCTCTAGAGGGATACAAGTTATCCAGGAAGGAGCTGAAGAAATGGCTTAGGAGAACTGTAAGGGGGCATGAGAAAACCTTGGCAGATAGGATCAAGCAAAGTATGATACAGGCTGGTAGGCTAGAGGAAGTGGATGTTATTAAGGAAGATGTACTAGGAATTTTGAGGAACTTGAAGATAGGTAAGCCCCCCAGGCCTGATGGGATTTATCCAAGGATTCTATGGGAAGCAAGGGAAGAGATCGCAGGGACTTTGGCAATGACCTTTTCGTCCTCACTATCCATGGGTATAGTGCTGGAAGATTGGAGAGTGGCAAGCATCATTCCCTTGTTCAAAAAAGGGAATAATAACCCCAGAAATTACAGACCAGTTACTCTTACATCAGTGGTGGGCAAATTATTGGAAAGGGTTGTGAGAGAAAGGATTTACACCTCACAAACCTTATTGAATTCTTTGAAGAGGTGACCAAACACGTGGATGAGGGTAGAGCAGTGGATGTGGTATACATGGATTTAAGTAAGGCGTTTGATACAGTTTCCCATGATAGACTCATGGAGAAAGTAAGGAGGCATGGGATAGGGGATAATGTGGCAGATTGGATTGAGAATTGGCTGACCCTTAGAAGACAAAGGGTGGTAGTGGATGGAAAATATTCAACATGGTACTCAGTTACGTGTGGCGTACCACAAGGATCTATTCTGGGTCCTCTTCTATTTGTGATCTTTGTAAATGATTTGGATGAAGGAGTGGAAGGGTGGATTAGTAAGTTCGTGGATGAGATGAAGGTGGGTTGAGTTGTGGATAGTGCGGACAGCTGTTCTAGGTTACAAAGGGATATTGATAGGTTACAGAGCTGGGCTGAGAAGTGGCAGATGGCATTTAATCCTGAAAAGTGCGAGGTGATTCACTTTGGAAGGACAAATTTGAAAGCAGAATACAGGTTAACGGAAGATTCTTGGCATTGTGGAGGAGCAGAAGGATCTTGAAGCTCATGTCCACAGTTCCCTGAAAGCTGCCACCCAGGTGGATAGAGTTGTTAAGAAGGCATATGGTGTGTTAGCTTTCATTAATAGAGAGATTGAGTTCAAGAGCCGTGAAGTTATGCTCCAGCTATACAAAAGCCTGGTTCGGCCTCATCTGGACTATTGTGACCTGTTCTGGTCGCCTCATTACAAGAAAGATATGCAAGTGTTGGAAAAGGTGCAAAGGAGTTTTACCAGGATGTTGCCTGGAATGGAGGGAAGGCCTTACGAGGAATGGATGAGGGAGCTAGGACTTTTCTCTTTAGAATGATGAAGGGTGAGAGATGACTTGATAGGGGTGTACAAAATGATCAGAGGTATAAGAATAGTAGACAACCAGAGACTTTTTCCTCAGGTAGAGGTTGCTGTTACAAGGGGGCATAGTTTTAAAGTGAGTGGAGGTAGATGTAGGGGAAACGTCAGAGTTATGTTCTTAACTCTGAGAGTGATAGGGGCGTGGAATGCATTGCCAGAGAGGATAGTGGAGTCGGCCTCATTAGGGGCATTTAATCGGCTATTGGATAGGCGTATGGATGATAGTATAAGGTAGGGGTGGAGGTTAGATAGACCTTAGGTTTAGAGTAAAAGTTTGGCACAACATCGTGGGCCAAAGGGCCCGTACTCTGCTGTACTGTTCTGTGTTCTGTGTTCTGTGTCACAGAGTGTGGAGCTGGAGGAGCACAGCAGACAAGGTGGATCAGTGGAGCAGAAAAGTTGATGTTTCGATGGGTCCTGACCAGAAACGTCAGCTTTCCTGCTCCTCTGATGGTGTGTGGTCTGCTGTGTTTCTCCAGCTCCACACTGTGTTATTCTCTGACTCCAACATCAGCAGTTCCTACTGTACCTGAATTATTTGATGTAGATGTATCATATCCTTGGGTAGGTGATGTCTGTTCAAATGTCATGCTGTGAAGTCATTTCCAATTTCAGCCTTTTAAACATTAGGAAAATAGGCTATCTGTACTGGTGAAAGTTGCAAAATATGAAAAAAAATCTTTTCCAGAAATTAGGATAGCTGCTTGTTGACATCTCCTTATGTATTATCACTATGGGCTGAATTTGATGTTTTTGGTTAAGATGGATTTGGGCCAAGATATTTGGAGTGTTTCTCTTTGTGAAGCCAGTAGATTAACATACTTGCATGCGGACTCTTGTTTTCAACTTCCTTTCTTTCTCCCCCTTCCAACTTTGCCTATTAACTTACTAATTCTATGCCGGTGTCAGCTGTATCCCTAAGTGTTTTGCAAGCCCTGTTATATTTCCATACAGTTCTTCCTTGGTTCATGCACTGGTGCCAAGTTACTTCAAAGCCTTCCAAAAGGCACTAGCAAAATTCCTTCACATAACTCAGTTCTGGCTGTGTTCATATGCAATTCTTCCTGCTTGTCCCAGGAATCTGAAACCCTCCCTCCTGTACCATCTTTCCAGGCATGACTGAAAGAGAGCTGATAGGTTCTGATTCCATCTTAGTTTGGAAAACATGACTCATCCTATTTTCCAGCCACTCATTCCCAATTTTGTAAATGTAGCCCCTTAACCTGACATTTTGATCTCTGAAACTCTATTCATGCTGTCGTTGTGGCCGCTACCTCATGATGAAAACCCAAGGTTGGAACAGAGGCAGCTGAATGCCATGGCGGACCAGATTTCCACATCCTGTCATTAGGCCCTCAAGCCCTCATAACTTAATCAGCTAGAGAGAATGGATTGGGCCCATATCAAATGGAGTTAAAAGTCGACAGCGAAATTGGTATCTGAACAAAGGCTGCCTGTAGAGAAAAGATAGTCATTGCACAGTGTGGTGAGAAACAATTGAGTAATTTTGAGGGTCACTGATATTTTTAGGTTCACTTTATTGCGAATCCAATGATGATGAGCCTGTTTTGGTTTGGCTTGATGTCCCTGTATGGCAACAATAGACCAGCTACATTCCCGAGTTGGAGAAAAGCAAACGAATCCTAAATTGCCACAAAGATTATAGAGATTAAGATGAAGAAAAAAAATGCATGATTATGACATGTCGGGTGGACTGCACAATCCAGAACCAGACTGAATATTGATAGTTCAGAGAAATGAAGAAGCATGTAAAAGACACCATATGGAAAGAGACTAGCATTTAATGTAATGGGGAAATTAAAAGTATTCTGTAGGGATATCATTGTAAAACATTGGTGAAAGGTGGAGTGGGACATTGGCTCTGATGTCTCTTGCATGTTGCATGCAGCATGTTCCATGGCAATAAGTTCTGGTTTTGGAAGTTGGTGTCACACAGGACCACGTGGAAGAAAACAAAATTAGAGATTATGCTGATGGAGGCTGGGGAACATGGCTGTGGTATTAATGTACACTTCCTTACCAAGGAACAAAATGCTGAATAGGCAATGCCGAAGGAAGAGGACATTTAAAAACTTGAAGAGTTTACAGTTGATAAGAACGAATTATTGGATAAGCTGTCAGTATTTAGAGTTCGATAAAATACCAGAAAGAGTGGAAATTACTAAGGCAGTAGTCACAATTTTTCAGTCTTGGACTCAGGAATGGTGCCAAAGCACTGCATATTGCAAATGTTGCACCTGTGTTCAAAGAACCATAAAGATAAGCTCTGGAACTACAGACCAACCTGTTTAACCTCAGATTTGGGGAAGCTTCTAGAAGGCATAATTATGGACAAAATTAATAATCACTTGAGCAAATGCGGGTTACTTAAGCCAAGACAGTTTTGTTGAGAGAAAATTGTATTCAGCTAACTTTCTGGAGATTTTTGATGAGGTAATAGAGTGTATTTGAGGAGGAGAAATTTTTAGAAAGGACCTAGTGACAGGATAAAGAGAATATCAGAAATGCATAATTTGGCCTTTACATATTGTAAGAGGCATGCAACTGAGATCTGGAGAATCAAATCAGCAGTTGGGCACCGATTGACATTGGAAGCATAGAAACGCTACAGACTAGGAAGAGACCATTTAGCCTATTGTGTCTGTGGTGGCCAGATAAACAAGGCCCATTGTAATGCCAATTTCTAATACCAGACCCATAGCCTTGCTGGTTACCGCACTTAAGGTGCTGATTCAGTTTCCTTTTAAATAAGTTGAGGATTTCTTCCTCAACTACCAAACCAAGCAGCAAATGCCAGATGTGAACCACCTCTATGTGGACACATTCTACCTTTAATGTTGAATCTGCCACATGTGGTAATTGACATCTTTGTTAGGGCAAATAGGCCTTCCCTGTCCACTCTGTCCAAACCCTTCATTGTTGTGTGCAACTCAATTAAATAACCCCTCAGCATTCTCTGATATAAGGAAAACAGCTTTACTCTATCCAACATATCCTCAGGGCTGCAATTTTCTAGCTGGCAACATTCTTGTAAGTCTCCTTTGTGTTCTTACTGGACCAATTATGTCCTAACATATAACAGTTGTTGCTTAACTAGCTTCCTGTACAGTTCCAACATTAAATCTGTTTTTATATTCAGTGCTTGCCAATGAAGGAAAGTTTCCCATGTTCCTTCTTTATCGCTTTATTGATTTGATCTACCTGTCCTACAAGCACCTGTGGACCTACACTCCAAAATTTCTTACTTCCTATACACCCTCCCCTCCTATTGTGTAGTTCCTTGTTTTGGTTTTCCTTCTCAAATGCATACCTCACAATTCTCTGAGTTGAATTACATTTTGACAATTTTCCACTAAATCAACCAAAGCATTGTTATTATTCTGGAATTGATAGCTATCCTTCTCACCACCAAATACAGAGCAAATTTTTCTGTTGTCTGCAAATGTTCCCAATGATGCTTTCTGTATTTAGTTCTAAGTCATTAGTATATCCTCCAAGCAACAAGGTACTTAAGCTGAGTTTTGTGGAACAACACTGAAAACCCCTTTGCTTTTGCAAAAATATGTATTGAATATAGTTGTCTGTCACTGACTAATTTTGATTCAAACTCACCACATTCCCCGTATCCCATAGGATTTCTCTTTTCTGACCAATTTAAGTGCTTTACTGAAATCTATGCAGACAACATCTTCTGCATGACCTTCATCGTTCCTCCTGGCTATTTTCCCAAACACAAGAATTAAGTTAATATGATACAATTTTCCCTTTACAAAATAATGTTGATGATCACTGATTGATAAGTGCCTTTATAAGTAACATTTACTCCTATCATTCAGTGTTGATTGTAATATTTTGCCCAAATCTGAGGCCAGACTGACAGCCCAACAATTATTTTTCCTGTCCCTTTTTGAATGATGTTATACCAACCTCAACCCCTTTTGTATCTTGCCTGGATTTAATGTGAGTTGGAAACTGATCATCAGAACATCTGCTGTGTCCTCCCAGTTTCCATTAACAGTGTAGGATACAATCTACCCAGTCTGGTGATATAACTGCATTCAAGGAGGTCAGTCCCTCCAGTTTGCTGTCAGTGTCGTTATATTGTTTTGTGAGATTTGTTTACTGAAGCTGAATATGTGGTATAGTTTAACTTTTCAAGTGACGTTACAACAACAATTCTGTCCTGCATCTTGAAAGTTTCTCAGTTGGTAAATTGAAGAACCATCAAAATCCATTGCAGTATTCAGACTACAAACTAGATCAGTCATTAGTATAAGAATACAGATGTATTGTTGAAATATATCATTGCTTTAGGAAACAGGGTTGTTTTATTTCATTACAGGAACTATCAATGAAAGACAGGATCTCGGAAGTGAAAACAGCAGTCCATGTGATATTTGATGGTAGCAATTCACAGGTAATGTGTTCCACACAGTCCATTTTCAGTACAGTGGTAATCTTAAATTGAAATTTTAATTTTCATCTTTATATATGTTAGAAATCCAGTTGAGTTGGGACAGCGATTGAGTACAATAGTGTGCAGGAACTGCACCTCATCACTTTTCTTTTGGTAGACCCTCAGAATCAAAAGGACTTGCTTTCATTCTGGTTCAGTGGGTTTTAAGATAGCTGATAAATTCAGTGCACAATCTGGAGACAGTGTCACATGGGCAAGTGGTGATTGGAGGAGTAGGTAGATGAGTTACGTGCATTTTCTGCGGTGACTCAACCTTGCTGGTAGACATTGCCCATAAAGCCTTTCGTTAACTTGGAGACAGTAAGGACTGCAGGTGCTGGAAGCTAGAGTCAATAAATATGGAGTTGAAAAAGGACAGCAGGCCAGATAGCATCGGGAGCCAGAAAGTCAACGTTTTGGGCTGAAATCCTTCATCAGGGAAGAATTGTCACACCTTAAAGGAGCAGTGTTGATACTGCTATAGAGTCATAGGGTAGAGTCATAGAGTAATACAGAATGGAAACTTTGGCTCTTTAGGCCCAAACTAGTCCATGCTGACCATAGTGCCCATTCAGCAAGTTCCAATTGCCCACGTTTGGTCTGTACCCTTTTAAACCCTTCTCATCCATCTACTTATCCAAATGTTTTTTAAATGTTGCTATTGTATACTTGCCTCAATCAGTTTTTCTAGTGGCCTGTTCCATATACACACCACTCTTTTTGTGTGAATAAGTCACCCCTCAGGTCCTAGTTAAATCTATCCCCTCTCGCCATAACTCTGTGCCCTCTAGTTTTCAGTTCCCCATCCTGGGAAAAGGACTATATGTATTCATCCTATCTATGCCTCTTGTGATTTTATGCACCTCAGTAAGGTCACACCGATTCTCCCTATGTTCTGAGGAATAAAGTCTTATCTTGGCCAACCTCTCCCTAAAACTTAGGCCCACTAGCTCTGGCAACATCCTCGTAAATCTTCTTGGCACACTTTCCAGTTTAACTATGTCTTTCCTATAACAGGGTGACCAGAACTGCTCACAGTACTCCAAATGCAGCCTCACGAATGACTTTTACAATGGTAACGTAACATCCCAACTCCTATTCTGAAAGTTTCGACTGATGAAGGCCAGCACGCCTAATATCTTCCTCGCCACTCTGTCCACCTGTGAAACCGCTTTCAATGAACTATGTACTTTTACTTCTAGGTCCCTGTGTTCCACGACACTCCTCAGAACCTTAGCATTTACTGTATAAGTCCTACCTTGCTTTAACTTTACAAAGTACAACACCTCACACTTACCTGTATTGAATTGCATTTGCCAATTCTCAGCCCACTTCCCCATCTGATCAAGATCCCTCTAATTTTTGATAACTTTTTTGCTATCAGTGATATCTCCTAATTTTGTATTATCTGCAACCTTACTAATCATGCCTTGTACATTCGCATCCAGATCATTTATGTAAGTCACAAATAACAAAGTTTGAGCATCAACCCGTGGCAACCACTAGCCACAGGCCTCCAGCCTGAGAAACAACCGTCAACCATCACTCTCTGCTTCCTACCATCGAGCTAATTTTGAATCTAATGAGCGCTAGCTCTCCCTGGATCCCATGCAACCTAACTTTCATGACGAGCCTGTCACTGCCTCATCTATCCTGTTGGTCACCTCTTTGAAAAACTGTAAAAAAAATTTGTCCAACATGACTTGCTGTACACAAATCTATGCTGTCCCTAATCAGATCTTGACTATCCAAATATTGGTTGATCCTGTTCCTCACTATCCTCTCCAATAACTTGCCAACCACTGATGTCAGGCTCACTGGCCTGTAGTTCCCTGACTTGTCTGCTACCTTTCTTACACAATGGAATAGCATTAACACCGTTGCAGTCTTCTGGAACTTCACCAATGCCTAAAGATGAAGAAAAATTCTCTGAATTGACCTCTGTAATTTCTTCCCTAGTCTTCCACAACATCCGAGGATGGACTTAGTCCGGCCCAGGGTATTTATCTACTTTAATGCGCTTTAAGACTGCACACACCACCTCTCTGGTAATGTTTAAGCAGTCCAAAAGATCCCCGCTTGTTTCCCTTATTTCCTCAGCATCCCTGATTCTCTCCTCAGTAAACACAGAGGAGAAATACTCATTAAAAATCTCCCCCCATCTCCTGTGGCTTTACACTTAGAAGGGCATGCTGATCTTTAAGGGGACCTATTATCTCGCTAGTCACCCTTTTACTCTTAATATAGAGTATTTTTGGGATTATCTTTAATGTTATCTGCCAGATCTATCTCATAACCTCGTTTTGCTCTTTTGATTTTCCTCTTGCGAGTACTCCTATACTTTTTCTAGCCAGCTAGGGAATCACTTACTGAAGCAGCCTGTGTTAAAGACACGAAGATGTGGGCAGCATTCAAGCTTGGGTTCATATGTGGTATGTAACACATGTGCTACACAAGGCAGTCTCCAGCAAGGAAAGGATCTCACATTTGTTCCTTGGCAACTCCATGGCTGAAACGCCTGTTATCAACATGGGGATTGTCATTGAGCAGAAGCTGAACTGCACCCGCCATATAAAACTGGCCTTTTTTTGGGAAGAGGGCTCCAGAATAGGCACTTCCCTTTGTACAAGGGGGCATAGCTACAAATTGAGGGGTGATAGATTTAAGACAGATGTCAGAGGCAGGTTCTTTACTCAGAGAGTTATAAGAGCGTGGAATGCCCTGCCTGCCAATGTAGTTAACTCAGCCACATTAGGGGCATTTAAACAGTCCTTGGATAAGCATATGGATGATGATGGGATAGTGTAGGGGGAGGGGCTTATATTAGTTCACAGGTCGGCGCAACATCGAGGGCCGAAGGGCCTGTTCTGCGCTGTATTGTTCTATGTTCTATGTTCTAATGTATGCTGCTGCCTTTTTCCTGACCAGAGTCTCAACATCTTTTGTCAGCCAGGGATCCCTAAACCTGCCAGCTATTCCCTTTGTCTCACAGGGACATACTGTCCCTGGACTCTCGATATCATATTTTTAAAAGCCTCCCATTTGCCAGCTGTTCCTTTTCCTTCAAACTGAGTCACTCAATCATCCTCTACTAGATCCTGCCTAATGGCTGCAAAATTGGCCGTGCTCCAGTTTAGCACCTTACCTTGTGGACCTGTCCTGTCTTTTTCCATAACTATGTTAAAAGTAAGAGTGTTATGGTCACTGGACCCAAAGTGCTATCGTTTTGACACTTCAGTCACTTGCCCGATCTCGTTTCCGAAGAGGAAGTCTAGTGTTGCTCCCTCCTGAGTAGGGCATCTACATATTGATTTAGACTCTGGGTGGTCCAGTCAATACAGGGGAAATTAAAATCTCCAACTAATACTGCTCTATTATTCCTACAGGTATCTGCAATCTCTCTACACATCTGCTCCTTTTGTATCTGCTGGCTATTTGTGAGTCGATAATACAGTCCCAGTAGAGTGACCATCCCCTTCTACTTTCTAAGTTTTAACCATATGGCCTCATTTGATGACCCCTTAAGAATACCCTCTCTCAGCACTGTTGTTATGCCTTATCTAAAGGGCAACACCCCCTCCTCGCTTACTTGTACTTCTATCATGCCTGTAGCTTCTATATTCTGGAACATTGAGCTGCCAGTCCTGCCCTTCTCTCAGCCATGTTTCTGTTATGGCTATAGTATTCCAGTCCCCAGAGCCAATCCATGCTCTGAGCTCATCTGCCTCACCAGTAAGGCCTCGTGCATTGAAACAAATTCACCCACCATTGCCGATGCAACTCCGCCCACAGCCGACACCGATGTCATTCTGCCCACTGCCTCCACAGCCAGCGGCTCCAGAGGAGACAGCAGCACCCAACCCTGCCAAGTCTTCACCATCCCGCCAGACCTCCCTCTTACTGAGGGCGAATGGTCAGTCCTCAGTAAAGGGCTCATCTTTGTCCCCCTCCACGCACACATCAACCAGTACCAGTCACATTTGGACATACAGCAGTTTTTCTTCGGCCTCCGCCTCCACGCTTACCTCTTCAACCATGAGCCTAACCCTCCCTCTACTGACAACTTCTCCCACCTCCAACACACCCCCTCCTCCTGGACACAACCCCAAGGCCTCCTACCCTCCCTTGACCTCTTCACACTAACTGCCATCGTGACATCAATCGCCTCAACTTCTCCACCCCTCTCACCCACTCCATCCTCTCCCCCGCAGAACATGCAGCCCTCAGCTACCTCCGCTCCAATCCCAACTTTACCATGAAACCTGCACACAAGGAAGGCGCAGTTGTAGTATGGCGCACTGACCTCTACATCGCCGAGGCCAGGCGTCAACTCTCCGATACCTCCTCCAACCGCCCCCTTGATCATGACCCACCCCCCCCGACCACCAAACCATCGTCTCCCAAACCATCCACAACCTCATCACTTCAGGTGAGCTCCCACCCACTGTCTCCAAGCTCACTATTCCCCAACCCTGCACCACCCTCTTCTCTCTCTCCTTCCCAAAGTTCACAAACCTGACTGCCCTGGTTGACCAATTGTCTCTGCCTGCTCCTGCCCACCGAACTTATGTCCACCTATCTGGACTCCATTTTCTCCCCCTTGGTCCAGGAACTCCCTACCTTCGTTCGTGACACCACCCATGCCCTACACCTCCTCCAGAAGTTCCAATTCGCCGGTCCCCAACACCTCATCTTTACCATGGACATCCAGTCCCTATACACATGCATTACCAATGCAGATGGCCTAAAGGCCCTTCCCTTCTTCTTGCCCTGCAGGCCCGACCAGTCCCCCTCCACTGACACCCTCATTCGCTTAGCCAAACTCGTCCTCACCCTCAACAACTTCTCTTTCAATTCCTCCCACTTCCTACAGACAAAGGGGTAGCCGTAGGTACCAGCAAGGGCCCAAGCTATGCCTGCCTCTTCCGTACCTACACTGGCCCTAAACCGCACCCATTTCTCTGTTACATTGATGACTGTATTGGCGCCACCTTGTGCTCGCATGAGGAGCTCGAACAGTTCATCCACTTCACCAACATCTTCCACGCCAACCTCAAGTTCACCTGGACCATCTGTAATACCTCTCTCTCCTTCCTGGACCTCTCTGTCTCCATCTCCGGCAACCACCTAGAAACCGTTATCCCTTTTAAGCCCACCAACTCCCACAGCTACCAAGAATACACCTCCTCCCACCCACCTTCATGCAAAAATGCCATCCCTTATTCCCAATTCCTTCGCCTCTGCCATATCTCCTCCCGAGATGAGGCATTCCACTCCTGTAGATCTCAAATGACCTCGTTTTTCAAGGACTGCAGCTCCCCCACCTCCCCCCCACCTCTGTGGTCTAGAATGCCCTCAACCGTGTCTCCTGCATTTGCTGCAACTCATCCCTCACACCCCCTTCCTGCTATAACAACCAAAACAGAACGTCTCTCATCCTAATGTACCACCCCACCAAACTCTGGATCCAAGTCATCATCCTCCGACACATCCGCCATCTGCAATCCGACCCCACCACCAAAGACATTTTTCCGTTCCCACTTTTATCTGCTCTCCGGAGGGACCACTCTCTCTATGCACTACACAACCATCACCCGCCCCCTCCAGCCCCACCTCACCTGGCACTTTTCCCTGCAAGCGCAGGAAGTGCTACACATGCCCCCATACCTCCCCCCTCACCCGCATCCCAGGCCCCAAGAACACTTTCCACATGAAGCTGATGTTCACCTGCTAATATGGTATACTTCATCAGTTCCCGTATTGGCCTTCTTTACATCTGGGAAACCAAGCGGAGGCTTGGAGACCGCATTGTGGAACACTTATGCCCAGTTTGCACTAAACAACTGCACCTTCCAGTTGTGAACCATTTCAACTCCCCTTCCCGTTCCGCAGATGACATGTGCATCCTGGGCTATCTGCAGCGCGACAACGATGCTGCCCGAAGGTTGCAGGAACAGCAACTCCTATTCCTCTTGGGAACCCTGCAGCTCAATCGTATCAATGTGGATTTCACAAGCTTCAAAATCTCCCCTCCGCCTACTGCATCCCAAAACCAGCACAACTTGTCCCCGCCTCCCTAACCTATTCTTCTTCCCACCTATCCACCCCTGCCATCTCAAGCCACACCCCTATCTCCTACCTACTAATCTCATCCCGTCCCCTTGACCTGTCCATCCTCCTAGACTGACTTATCTCCTCCCCACCTCTCCACCTACACTCCCCTTTACTGGCTCCATCCCTGCCTCTTTGACCTGTCAGTCTCCTTTCCACCTGTCTTCTTCTCTATCCATCTTCTATCCTCCTCCCCCTCTCTCTCTATTTATTTCGGAAGCCCATTTCTGATGAAGGCTGTAGGCTTGAAACGGCAGCTTTTCTGCTCCTGTGATGCTGCTTGGCCTGCTGTGTTCATCCAGCTTGACACCTTGTTATCTCACTTTAAACCAAAAGTCATCTCCCCCCGTTTAGTGTGCCCCTGGCATTCCTGAATAGTCAACTTTCTCTTGATAGCCAATACATTTTCTCCTAACTTCTCAATGGCCCCTCTCTTATTCAGAGTCCCACCCCCTGCCAAACTAGTTTAAACCCCCCTGGGTAACACTCGCAAATCTCCCTACGAGGATATTGGACACTCTCTGGTTTAATTGCAATCTGGCCCTCTTGCACATGTTGCCTCAACCCTAGAAGAAACCCCAATGATCCAAGAACTGAAAACCTTGTCCCCGACACCAGCCCCTCAGCCACGTATTCATCTGGCCTGTCTTTCCATTTCTCTCCTCACTGGTGTGTGCCACTGGGAGTAACCTGGAGATCAGCACCCTTCAGTTCCTACTTTCTAAATTCTTACCTCATTCTCTATACTCATTTTGCAGGACCCCATCCCTCTGCCAACTCTGTCATTTGTACTGATGTGCACAATGACATCTGGGTGTTCACCCTCCCCCTTCAGAATGTTCAACAACTGCTCAAGGTCACCCTTGACCCTGGCACCTGGGCGGCAACACACCATCCTGGTGCCTCTTTAGTGCCCACAAACTCTCCCGTCTGTCCCACTCACATTTGAGTCTCCTTTCAATATTGCTCTGTCTGACTGCATCCATTCTGTTTGAGCCTCAGAGCCGGTCATAGTGCTGCTGATCTAACTGCTGCTGCTGCTAGACTCTGAAAGGTCACACCACCCCCCCCCCCCCCCCCCCCCCCCAAACAGTATCTAAAGCAATATACTTGTTTTTGGGGGAATAGCCACAGGAAAACCCTGCACTTTACTATCTGCCTTTCCTCATTACCTCTTCTGGTAGTCACCCAGCTATCTGCAGCATGCACCTGAGGAGTGACCACTTCACTGTAGCTCTTAACAATGATGTTCTGTGTACCCTGGATGACCCTGAGTGCATTTGGCTCCTGCTGCAGTTCCATAACAGGCTCTGTCGGGAGCACTTCTGACAGGTGTGGCCACCAGGGACACTGGAAGTCTCCCTAATCTCTCGTATCCTGCAAGAGGAACGTGCCACTGCCCTTACTGCCTTCATTCTAGACAGAAAGTAAGTAGGGTTAAAGAGCCTGCACTTGGCATTACCTGTACCCCTGCACAACCTCCTCAAGCTGAAACCTCTTGAGCAAAGACCTCAACACTTAGAATATAACATTGGCCCAGTCTCTCTTAATGCCTGCTTCCTTGTACACCTTTAGTTTGCCAATTGTCTTCCTACAGAGCTCCTTTCTATTAAGTGAGAGGAGGAAGGAGGGTAGGAGACACCTATGAAGTGCTGTCTGCTCTATCCTATTATATCTGTGTGATTGAGGTTCCATGATTGTTGATTTCCAACTTCTGCCAGATTGAAGACTGTTGTTTCATTATTCTGCAGAAGATAGATTCAGTAAGCCATGTCCTATTTTGTTGGTCAAAGTGCAACAAATGACAATAATATTTTGGCTCGTGCTCCATAGGACTTGATTGCAATGAAGCAAAACATTTGATGATCTAAGAAATGCTCACTATTGTAATATTTTTGGCTAGCATTTGAGGTAGGCTTCTTTGCCTTCCCATTGTAGAACGTAAGGCTATATGTGCTATCGAAAGGACAGACTGATGGGCAGAGTGGGTGGGGTGGCCCTGTTGGTGAGGAATGATATTCAGTCGCTTGGAGGGGGGGCATAGAATCAGGAGATGTAGAGTCAGTATGGATAGAGCTGAGAAATTCTAGGGTAGAAAGACCCTAATGGGAGTTATCTACAGGCCACCGAACAGTAGTCAGGATGCAGGGTGCAAGTTGAATCCAGAGTTGAAATTGGCCTGTCGCAAAGCTATCGCTACACTTGTTTTGGGAGATTTCAACATGCGGGTAGACTGGGAGAATCAGGATGGTACTATGGAGTGCCTCTGAGATGGATTCTTAGAACAGCTTGTACTGGAGCCTACCAGGGAGGAGGCAATTCTGGATCTGGTATTGTGCAACGAACTGGATTTGATCAGGGACCTCAAAGTAAAGGAGCCATTAGGAGGTAGTGACCATAATATGATAAGTTTCAGTCTGCAGTTTGAGAGGGAGAAGGGAGAATCGGAAGTGTCAGTATTGCAGTTGAACAAAGGGAACAATGGAGCTATGAGGGAGGAGCTGGCCAAAGTTCAATGGTTCAATACCCTAACAGGGATGGCAGTGGAACAACAATGGCAGGTATTTCTGGATATAATGCAGAAGGTGCAGGATCAGTTCATTCCAAAGAGGAAGAAAGATCCTAAGGGGAGGCGGGGCGGCTGTGGCTGACGAGGGAAGTTAAGGACTGTATAAAGATAAAAGAGAAGAAGTATAACATAGCAAAGATGAGCAGGAAGCTGGAGGACTGGGAAGCTTTTAAAGAGCAATAAAAGATAACTAAAAAGGCAGTACGCAGAGAAAATGGACGTACATGGAATAGTGTAGGTTAGATGGGTTTCAGATCGGTATGACAGGTCGTCACAACATCGAGGGCCAAAGGGCCTGTACTGTGCTGTTATGTTCTATGTTCTATGTATATAAAAAATGAGGTACGAAGGAAAACTGGCCAGAAATTTCAAGGAGGATAATAAAAGCTTTTTTAGGTATGTGAAAAGAAAAAAAAATGGTTAAGACTAAAATTGGACCCTTGAAGTCAGAAACGGGTGAATTTATTATGGGGAACAAGGAAATGGCAGAAGAGTTGAATAGGTACTTTGGATCTGTCTTCACTAGGGAAGACACAAGCAATCTCCCAGATGCAGTAGTGGCTGAAGGACCTAGGGTAATGGACGAACTGAAGGGAATTTATATTAGGCAGGAAATGGTGTTGGGTAGATTGTTAGGCCTGAAGGCTGATAAGTCCCCGGGACCTGATGGTCTGCATCCCAGGGTACATAAGGAGGTGGCTCTAGAAATCGTGGACGCATTGGTAATCATTTTCCAATGTCCTGTAGATTCAGGATCAGTTCCTGTGGACTGGAGGGTGGCTAATGTTGTCCCACTTTTCAAGAAAGGAGGGAGAGAGAAAACAGAGAATTGTAGACCGGTTAGCCTGATGTCAGTGGTGGGAAAGATGTTGGAGTCAGTTATAAAAGATGAAATTATGACTCCTTTGGAGAGCAGTAACAGGATAGGTCAGAGTCAGCATGGATTTACGAAGGGGAAATTGTGCTTGACTAATCTTCTGGAATTTTTTGAGGATATATCTATGAAGATGGACAAGGGACAACCAGTGGACATAGCGTACCTCGACTTTCAGAATGCCTTTGATAAAGTCCCACGTAGGAGATTGGTGAACAAAATTAGGGCACATGGTATTGGGGGCAAAATACTGAGTTGGATTGAAAATTGGCTGGCTGACAGGAAGCAAAGAGTAGTGATAAACGGGCCCCTTTCGCAATGGCAGGTGGTGACCAGTGGGGTACCACAAAGTTTGGTGCTGGTTACGCAGCTGCTTACGATATATATTAACGATATAGACGAAGGCATTAAAAGTAATATTAGCAAATTTGCTTATGACATAAAGCTGGGAGGCAGTGTGAAACGTGAGGAGGATGTTATGAGAATACAGGGTGACTTGGATAGGCTAAGTGAGTGGACGGATGGATGGGAGATGCAGTTTAATGTGGATAAATTTGTGGGTATCCACTTTGGTGGCAAGCACAGCAAGACAGTTTACTATCTCATTGGAGTCACGTTAGGTAAAAGGGAAGTACAACGAGATCTCGGTGTTCTTGTACATCAGTCAATGAAAGCAAGCATGCAGGTATAGCAGGCAGTGAAGAAAGCTAATAGCATGCTGGCCTTCATAACAAGAGGAATTGAGTATAGGAGCAAAGAGGTCCTTCTGCAGCTGTACAGGGCCCTGGTGAGACCGCACCTGGAGTATTGTGTGCAGTTTTGTTCTCCAAATTTGAGGAAGGACATTCTTGCTATTGAGGGAGTGCAGCGGAGGTTCACGAGGTCAATTCCCAGAATGGCGGGACTATCATATGTTGAAAGATTGGAGCAACTGGGCTTGTATACACTTGAGTTTAGAAGGATGAGAGGGGATCTGATTGAGATGTATAAGATTATTAAGTGATTGGACACTGTGGAGGCAGGAAGCATGTTTCCGCTGATGGGTGAGCCCAGAACCAGAGGGCACAGTTTAAAAATAAGGGGTAGGCAATTTAGAACAGAGTTGAGGAAAAACTTCTTCACCCAGAGAGTGGTGGACATATGGAATGCTCTGCCGCAGAAGGAAGTGGAGGCCAACTTTCTGGATACTTTCAAGAAAGAGATAGATAGAGCTGTTAAAGATAGTAGAATCAAGGGTTTATGGGGATAAGGCAGGAACAGGATACTGAGTGTGGATGATCAGCCATGATCATAATGAATGGTGGTGCTGGCTCGAAGAGCCGAATGGCCGACTCCAGCATCTATTGTCTATTGTAATCTTTTCTCCGCATCATCCAGCTGAGCCTTGTATTGAACTTGTTCCTTCATGCTGCTCGGGGGTGGCATATTTGCTCAGTGGCTAGCACTACTACTTCACAGCGCCAGGGACACAGGTTTGATTCCAGCCTCCGCTGACTGTGTGTGTGGAGTTTGTTCATTCTCCCCGCGTCTGCATGAGTTTCCTTTGGGTGCTCTGGTTTCCTTCCATAGGCCAAAGAAATGCTGGTTAGATGGATTGGTCATGCTAAATTGCCTGTAGTGTCCAGTGATGTGTAGGTTGAATACTTTAGCCATTGGAATGGCAGGGATATAGGGTGGATGTATGGGATACTGTTTGGAGGGTCGGTGTGGATTCAAGTTGTTGAATGGCCTGCTTCCACACCGTAAGAATTCTATAATTAGTTTGTTCAATATATTTGAGTAGGACCTGGATATATAGCCTTTGTGGCAAAAAGGATTAAGGAGTATGGAGAGAAAACAGGAGTGGGATTCTCAAATTGCATGGTCAGCCATGATCATATTGAATGGCAGTAGAGGCTCAAAGGACTGAATGGCATATTCCTGCACCTATTTTATCAGATTTTATAACCTGTCCATTTCTTTGCTATTTGACTTGCACATACAGCACGCATTGCTTGAGTTTCCTGCCTGGTATTCAGCATCACATTGACTGGCAGTGTTGCTTATCCTCATGGCCCCCTGACTGAAATAAACTTGATTTTGGGATGGGTGAAAGATCGTGTAGACAATAGAGAATAGGAAGAAAATTGGAAACTTGCATTTAAATAGAATGAATCAACAGAGTAAACAAGTTTACCGCTTTTGATGAATGTACTTAAAGGTCGACAATGGAAACCTGAATTTGTAAGGGCAGAAGATGTGTTCCTATGAGAGGTTTGATCAATCCAGATGCACTAGCCATCTATGACAGCATTTCACCTTATGGTAATTCTGTCCTGTTGTTCTTCCTACAGTACTGCCCAAAAGGAACAACAGGTTCCTTGATGAAACAGTACTCCACAATGTCACTTAGGGATGCATCACCACATCTGAGAAATGGAAACTGATATTGAAAGCGTCTGACAGTTGGTTTGAAGGCAGTTCATAACCATCAGTCAAGGGGATGGTAGCAGATCTGCGACATAACTCAATGCACGCATCATTTCCACAGAACTCCTTAATACTTAGTGAGAACAAAAAAATCTTAGCTAAATTGTTAACTACATCTAAGAAATTTATATCGTCGATTGATGTCTGTAGAAGTAAGTTCCAACAATTCTATCATGTCCTCCATGACAAGGAGGTACTTCTTAGTCTGTCACTCCTGAAAAGGTTGACGTTAATTTATTTAATGTGGAATGAGACAAAACTAAAGTGTCCTCTGTGGAAGAGTGAACATGAAATAGTTGCATTTCACTTAGCGTTGAGGATTAAATGTATGAACACAGTTAAATATAGTAGGCTTGAAAAATAGTTCAAGAAGTAACATGGTTGGTGACAATGGCAAAAGTTGAAGGAGCTCTTGCATAACTCTCAACAATGGTACATTCTGCTGAGAAAGCTCATGGTAAGATCATGGGAAGTGTTGTTGAACAGAGACCTAGGAATGTTGGTACAGAGTTCCTTGAAAGTGGTGTCACAGGTAGACAGGGTAGTGAAGTAGGCGTTTGGCATGTTTGCCTTCATTGGTCAGAGCATTGAGTACCGGAGTTGAGGTGTCATGTTATTGCTGTACAAGACTTTGGTAAGGCCACATTTGGAGTACTGTGAACAATTCTGTTCCCCTAGCTTTAGAAATGTTATTAAAATGGAAAAGGTGCAAAAAAAAGTTTACGAGGATTTGAAATATAAGGAGAGGCTGGAAAGGCTGGGACTTTTCTCTCTGCATTGTTAGAGGTTGAGGGACTGATCTTTATAGAGGTGTATAAAATTGAGGGGCAAAGATAAGGTGTATGACCAGGGTCTTTTCCCCAGGGTAGGAGATTCCAAAACTAGAGGGCATAAGTTTAAGGTGAGAAGGGAAAGATTTAAAAGGGACCTGAGGAGTAATTTTTTTCCACAGACTGTGGTGCGTATATGGAATAAGCTGCCAGAGGAAGTGATAGGATGAGTACAATTATAACATCTAAAAGCCGATTAGACAGATATGTGGATAGGAAGGGCTTAGAGGGATATGGGTCAAATGCAGGGAAATGGGACTCATTCGATTTAGGAAACTTGGTCAGCATGGACATGTTGGGCCAAAGGGTCTGTTTTTGTGCTGTGTGACTCTGATTTTTACAAAATATACTATGTAAAAGATGAAACATCCGTGACTGACTTAGAAAGATAAGGATATATCAAATTGGAGGAAAGTTCCTGTAATGCTGCACTTAGTGGTGGGCCAGAAAATGGGTAAAAGTTTAGAAAGTAGCAAAATGATTAATAAAAGAGAATAATTAGAATATGAGAATATCTAGAAAGATGATAAGAATTGTAGGTTGTTCATTAGGAACGTCTAAAGTAAATGGTTTTTAAAGTGTGGGACAGAATTAATAATGCTGCTGAAGGAAATGGCAGAGACTTTTGAACAAGTCTTTTATACCTGTCTTCATGGAAGAAGACACAAAAACCAGTGAAATACAAATCCAAGAAAGAAAAAGAACTTAAAAATAATCACTAGAGAAAAGATCAGAGATAATAAGAACTGCAGATGCTGGAGAATCCGATATAACAAAGTGTGGAGCTGGATGAACACAGCAAGCCAAGCAGCATCTCAGGAGCAGGAAAGCTGATGTTTCGGGCCTATTTCCTCCTTCATTTTCTGTGTGCATCCAGCTCCACACCTTGTTATCACTAGAGAAAAGATCAGCAGGTCTGGCAGCATCTGTGGAGGAGAAAACAGAGTTAACGTTTTGGGTCCAGTGACCTTTCCTCAGAACTGAAAATGAAACAGTTGCATTTCACTTATCGTTGAGGATTAAATGTATGAACACAGTTAAATACAGTAGGCTTGAAAAAATAGTTCAAGAAGCAATATGGTTGGTGACAATGGCAAAAGTTCTGAGGAAGGGTCACCGGACCCAAAACATTAACTCTGTTTTCTCTTCCACATTTGCTGCCAGACCAGCTGAGCTTTTCTAGCAACTTTGTTTTTGTTCCTGATTTATAGCATGCACAGTTCTTTTGGTTTTTATAGAGAACCTATCTGTCTCAGTTCCTTTTATCCCTCCATCTTGAGTGGTTTCCTTTGCCATGGTCAGTTGGCTCATCCACTCTTTAGCATCTTTCTCGTCTTGCCAATCTGAAAGAACCTCATACTTATTGAATTATTACAAAACTGAGGCTCCTGCCATTTGGGCCCCATTTTCTGCCTCAGTTGCAATCACAGCCCCCTTTTCCTGATCCAGTGAGAAATCAAAATATCACTCCTCTCACTGCTGCTGACTCTCTGCCTTGAGTTCTGCTGCTGGCCTGCCTCTAGTTTTTACTTCATTTGCTACTGTTCCTTTTCCATAGTTAACCTACTCTTCGTGATACTCATTTTGAAGGATCACTGACTGACACTTTTGATCTATTTGACCCAGATCATTCCCAAAAATTCCCATAGAGTTTTATAAAATTATGGGGGGCATAGATAAGGTAGACAAGAAAAACCTTTTCCCTTGATGAGGGATCAGTGTCCGGGGTCGTAGCTTTAAGGTAATGGGCAGAAGATTTCCAGGAGAAATTAGGAAAATCTTTTTCACCTGCTGGATGGCGGAAATCTGGAGCTCACTGCCCCCAAGGGTAGGAGAGGCAGGAACCTTCAGAACATTTAACGAAAGGAAATTTAAAGATTAAAAGGCAGCACAGTGGCTCATGGTTAGCACTGCTGCTTCACAGTGCTGGAGCCCGAATTCGATTCCGCCCTCGGGTGACTGTGTGTGGAATTTGCACGTTTTCCCCGTGTCTGCGTGGTTTCCTCCCACAGTCCAAAGATGTGCAGATTAGGTGGATTGGCCATGCCAAATTGCCCATAGTGTTCAGGGATGTGTAGTTGAGTTGGGTTATAGGGGGATGGGTCTGGGTGAGATGCTCCAAGGGTCGATGTGTACTTGTTGGGCCGAAGTGCCCGTTTCCACGCTGTAAAGATTCTATGATTCTATAGTTGATGATGATGAATATTTAGATCTGCACGTGTATTGTCCAGGCATACAGGGCTATGGGCTGAATCCTGGAAAATGGGATTAGAATAGGTAGGTGGTTGTTTTTGACAGACATGGATGTGATCGATCACATGGTCTTTCTCTGTGCTGTAGATCTTGATGACTAAGTCTAGATCCAGCAGCACTTCCTTTCTTATTGCCTAAGAAGCATACTGATCAAGAAAGTTCTTCTGAAAACATTTGAGAATGCCTTCCTCCCAATCTGCCTTTACACTGTAACTGTCTACATTAATAATCTCATGTCATAGTTACTTTGTCTTTTGTTTAGCCCTCTGAAGTCTTATCTGCTTTGATTCAATATTTTTGTGAAATAATAGCACGTTAATTATTCCTAGCTTTGAAACTAAAGGGAAAAAAATGAGTTTTTTGGAACTAATTCAGAAAATGTGAAGAAAGCACCTCTTTTCCTGCTCCTTATTGCTTCAAATTCCTGGCTTTAGCACTGTTAACAAAGCACTTTTGTACACCTGAGATAATGGGAACTGCAGATGCTGGAGAATTCCAAGATAATAAAATGTGAGGCTGGATGAACAGAGCAGGCCAAGCAGCATCCCAGGAGCACAAAAGCTGACGTTTCGGGCCTGGACCTTTCATCAGAGAGGGGGATGGGGAGAGGGAACTGGAATAAATAGGGAGAGAGGGGGAGGCGGACCGAAGATGGAGAGTAAAGAAGATAGGTGGAGAGAGTATAGGTGGGGAGGTAGGGAGGGGATAGGTCAGTCCAGGGAAGACGGACAGGTCAAGGAGGTGGGATGAGGTTAGTAGGTAGATGGGGGTGCGGCTTGGGGTGGGAGGAAGGGATGGGTGAGAGGAAGAACCGGTTAGGGAGGCAGAGACAGGTTGGACTGGTTTTGGGATGCAGTGGGTGGAGGGGAAGAGCTGGGCTGGTTGTGTGGTGCAGTGGGGGGAGGGGACGAACTGGGCTGGTTTAGGGATGCAGTAGGGGAAGGGGAGATTTTGAAACTGGTGAAGTCCACATTGATACCATTAGGCTGCAGGGTTTCCAGGCGGAATATGAGTTGCTGTTCCTGCAACCTTCGGGTGGCATCATTGTGGCAGTGCAGGAGGCCCATGATGGACATGTGACTGAGGACGAACGGTCAGTCCTTAGTAAGGGGCTCACCTTTGTCCCCCTACAACCACACATCAACGAATACCGGTCACGGTTGGACATAGAGCAGTTCTTCCGCCGTCTTCGCCTCCATGCCTACTTCTTCAACCGGGAACCTAACCCTCCTTCCACTGACCCCTTCACCCGCTTCCAACACAAGTCCTCCGCCTGGACACCACCCCCAGGCCTCCTACCCTCCCTCGACCTCTTCATCTCCAACTGCCGTCGAGACATTAACCGCCTCAACCTCTCCACTCCTCTCACCCACTCCAGCCTCTCCCCCGCAGAACGGGCAGCCCTCCGCTCCCTCCGCTCCAACCCCAACCTCACCATCAAACCCGCAGACAAGGGTGGCGCTGTGGTAACATGGCGCACTGACCTCTACATCGCCGAGGCCAGATGCCAACTCTCCGACACCACCTCCTACCGCCCCCTCGATCATGACCCCACACCGGAGCACCAAACCATCATCTCCAACACCATTCATGACCTCATCACCTCAGGGGACCTCCCACCCACAGCCTCCAACCTCATGTTTCCCAACCCCGCACGGCCCGTTTCTATCTTCTTCCCAAAATCCACAAACCTGCCTGCCCTGGTCGACCCATCGTCTCAGCCTGCTCCTGCCCCACCGAACTCATTTCCACCTATCTGGACTCCATTTTCTCCCCTTTGGTCCAGGAACTCCCCACCTACATCCGTGACACCACCCACACCCTCCACCTCCTCCAGGACTTCCAATTCCCTGGCCCCCAACACCTCATATTCACCATGGACGTCCAGTCCCTATACACCTGCATTCCGCATGCAGATGGCCTCAAGGCCCTCCGCTTCTTCCTGTCCCGCAGGCCCGACCAGTCCCCCTCCACCGACACTCTCATCCGCCTAGCCGAACTCGTCCTCACCCTCAACAACTTCTCTTTTGACTCCTCCCACTTCCTACAGACTAAGGGGGTGGCTATGGGCACCCGCATGGGCCCCAGCTATGCCTGCCTCTTTGTAGGTTACGTGGAACAGTCCCTCTTCCGCACCTACACAGGCCCCAAACCCCACCTCTTCCTCCGGTACATTGATGACTGTATCGGCGCCGCCTCTTGCTCCCCAGAGGAGCTCGAACAGTTCATCCACTTCACCAACACCTTCCACCCCAACCTTCAGTTCACCTGGGCCATCTCCAGCACATCCCTCACCTTCCTGGACCTCTCAGTCTCCATCTCAGGCAACCAGCTTGTAACTGATGTCCATTTCAAGCTCACTGACTCCCACAGCTACCTAGAATACACCTCCTCCCACCCACCCTCCTGCAAAAATTCCATCCCCTATTCCCAATACCTCTGCCTCCGCCGCATCTGCTCCCACGATAAGACATTCCACTCCCGCACATCCCAGATGTCCAAGTTCTTTAAGGACCGCAACTTCCCCCCCACAGTGATCGAGAACGCCCTTGACCGCGTCTCCCGTATTTCCCGCAACACATCCCTCACACCCTGCCCCCGCCACAACCGCCCAAAGAGGATCCCCCTCGTTCTCACACATCACCCTACCAACCTCCGGATATAACACATAAAATCCTCCGACACTTTCGCCATTTACAATCCGACCCCACCACCCAAGACATTTTTCCATCCCCACCCTTGTCTGCTTTCCGGAGAGACCACTCTGGTTCGCTCCACACTGCCCTCCAACCCCACCACACCCGGCACCTTCCCCTGCAACCGCAGGAAATGCTACACTTGTCCCCACACCTCCTCCCTCACCCCTATCCCAGGCCCCAAGATGACATTCCACATTAAGCAGAGGTTCACCTGCACCTCTGCCAATGTGGTATACTGCATCCACTGTACCCGGGGTGGCTTCCTCTACATTGGGGAAACCAAGCGGAGGCTTGGAGACCGCTTTGCAGAACACCTCCGCTCAGTTCGCAACAAACAACTGCACCTCCCAGTCGCAAACCATTTCCACTCCCCCTCCCATTCTCTAGATGACGTGTCCATCATGGGCCTCCTGCACTGCCACAATGATGCCACCCGAAGGTTGCAGGAACAGCAACTCATATTCCGCCTGGGAACTCTGCAGCCTAATGGTATCAATGTGGACTTCACCAGCTTCAAAATCTCCCCTTC
This sequence comes from Stegostoma tigrinum, assembly GCF_030684315.1. Taxonomy (NCBI): domain Eukaryota; kingdom Metazoa; phylum Chordata; class Chondrichthyes; order Orectolobiformes; family Stegostomatidae; genus Stegostoma; species Stegostoma tigrinum. The sequence goes on from NC_081372.1 coordinate 61,644,384, forward strand.
CCCTACTGCATCCCTAAACCAGCCCAGTTTGTCCCCTCCCCCCACTGCACCACACAACCAGCCCAGCTCTTCCCCCCCCACCCACTGCATCCCAAAACCAGTCCAACCTGTCTCTGCCTCCCTAACCGGTTCTTCCTCTCACCCATCCCTTCCTTCCACCCCAAGCTGCACCCCCATCTACCTACTAGACTCATCCCACCTCCTTGACCTGTCCGTCTTCCCTGGACTGACCTATCCCCTCCCTACCTCCCCACCTATACTCTCTCCACCTATCTTCTTTACTCTCCATCTTCGGTCCGCCTCCCCCTCTCTCCCTATTTATTCCAGTTCCCTCTCCCCATCCCCCTCTTTGATGAAAGGTCCAGGCCCGAAACGTCAGCTTTTGTGCTCCTGAGATGCTGCTTGGCCTGCTGTGTTCATCCAGCCTCACATTTTATTATCTTACTTTTGTACACCTGATTGACACCATTTTAAATGAAAGAAATTAACTTAAGCCTAAACTTTATTTCCTCTTTTTACTCCTTCCATGACAAAGTTCTGACATATGTGTTCTTTCCAGCAAATATTTCTAAGTTTATCTCTCTTTGTGGTATTTGAAAATTGAATCTGACAGTCCAGTGCACTACTGAGACAGTGCTGCTCCCATGGCAGCCGGATCCAGGCACCTGCCATCCTCGGGTTGGAAGGTGGGAGAAAACATTGCCCCACATACCTCGTTTAAACATTTTCCCTCTCATATTAAGCCTACGTCCCCTAGTATTTGACATTTTCACCCTGGAAAAAAAGACTCTGACCCTGTCCATTCCTCTCAACATTTTATATACTGCTATCAGGTTCCCAATGAGCCTCCAGTGATCTGGATAAAATACTCCAAGTTTGTCCAGACCTTTTTAGCTAATATACTCCAATCTATGCAACATCCTGGTAAACTTCTTTTGCACCCTTTCCAAAGCTTCCACAGCCTTCCTGCAGTGTGGCAACCAGAACTGTACACAATACTCCAACTGTGACTTAACTAAAGTTTTAAACAGTTGCAACATGACTAGCCAGCTTTTATACCCAGTGCCCCACCTGATGAAGATACCATGTCATATGTGTTCATTACTGCCTTATCCACTTGTGTCGTCATTTACAGGTAGCTATGGATTTGCACCCCTAGGTCCCTCTGTATGTCAGTCCGCCTAGGAGTCTAGCCATTTACTTTCCTCTTGCATTAGACCTCCAATAATGTATCACCTCACTCTTAAACTCCATCTGCCGTTTCTCTGCCCAACTTTTCAATTGGTCGATTTCCTGCCGTATCCTTTGATAATCTTCCTCCTATTCACACTCCACAAATTTTGCGTTGCCTGCAAATTTACTCGTCCACCATTTTCATCCAAATCATTTATATAAATTACAAACAACAGAGGCCTCAGTACTGATCGTTGCAGAATAGTACTGGTCACAGACCTCCAGTCATTAATAAAACAGCCCTACACAACAGGCATGGTAGCTCAGAGGTTAGTACTGCTGCCTCACAGTGCCAGGAACCTGGGTTCAGTTCCACCCTTGGGTGACTACCTGTGTGGAGTTTGCAGATTCTCCCCATGTCTGTGTGGGTTTCTTCTGGGTGCTCTGGTTCCCTCCCACAGTCCAAAGATCTATAGGCTACGTGAATTGGCCTTGTTAAATTGCCTATAGTGTTCAGGGATGTGTAGATCAGGTGGGCTATAAGGGAATGGGTCTGGGTGGAATGCTCTGAGGGTCAGTGTGGACTTGTTAGGCCGAAGGGCCTGTTTCCAAACTGTAGGGATTCTATGATCTTCTGCTCACTGTTTTCTGTGACCAAGCTAGTTTTGAATTCAACTTACCACTTTATAGCCTCCCATGAGAGGTCTTGTCAAATGCTTTAGCAAAGCCCGTACAGATAGTTTTAAAAGGCCCCCTCTTACCATTTTGTCATTGCTGTTAGTGGGTATTTTCTCCATGTGAACATTGCCACTGATAGAATTGGCAGCCAATGTGTCAAAATAGTTACTGTTAGAAAATTTTGTCACTTCTCGTTGTTAAATGCGTTCATATGAAAACATGGTTTTGTGTTCTCTTTAATTTTGTGTGAGGCAAATATTACAACTGATAAAATATCTGTGTACAAAAATGCTGAAGTAAAATGACATTATTGAATTAATTGAATGTAAATTAAAATAATGGAGAGTCATTGATTTCTGTTACTTTCTGAAAATGACAGGTCTTGGTTGCTGAAAGTCAATTCTCATCACCAGACAATAAAGGACCAAAAAATGGAAAAGTGTCTCACACCAAGACATTTTTTATACCAGGTACAGGAACTGGCCCTCAGCAGCCCTCAATATCTGCACCAAAGGTAAGACTTCCATATTCCAACGCTGCTTCTTTGTAAAGTCTAATATTGGTGCAGCCGCAGCTTTGAAGAGAAAATTGAGCTACCAATTGATGAATAACCATTGAAGAAGTAGATTAAGCACAGGAAATTCATTTGCCTTGCGCCACGAAGAGTGAAAAACCTATTTTGAGACCTTGCATTATTGCTACTTCATTTGCATCCTATGTGGCATTTTTTGAGGACATAGGTGTTCCCAGATCGTTGCCAGTGTGTGCTGGAATTCCATCGATGTCCAACTGCTTGATGTGACACCAGAGCCTTTAATTTGGGCAGTGTCAGTTGTTGCAGTGAGTTCCTGTGTTCTCTGGAATGTATCTTGGAATAGGCACCAGTTTGCAGGAAAGGTGATTGCAATGGCAAAATTTCTTGACAAAGTCCCAGCAAATATTTTGGCCTGTTTCTAGTTAGTTACAAAATCTGCCAGTAAGTCTTGGTGTATTCTTTTGGGAGATAAAAGGAAGAGGTAACCTTTCCACCCTTGGCCTACAAGGAATATGATTATAGAAGTCACCTACACAAGAATGAGGGCAGAAGCTGGGGGGAGGGAAATCTCTGTTCAGTGCCCTGAGTCACCAAGAGACATGACCAATTCTCACTTGTCTCACTACACACCGATAACGAGGGATATGAATTTGACTAGCACAACATATGGATAATCAAACAGAGACACTGCAGGGAATCCCTGGAGGCCTGGTATTCCAACCGGGACTCCATCAACAGACATGTTGAATTAGACCCTCTGTACAAATCACTGAGAAACAAAACCGGAAATAATACCATCCACCCCAACAAACCGAGGCATATAACTAACAAGTGGGACTGAACATTGCTACTTCACTGGAGGTGCACTGTTGATGTTACCTAGCAGGGTGACAACATGTTTGCAACCAAACCCACCAGCTCCGTGAGCATACCTACAACCTCATCCATAATCCAAACTACAAATCTTCTGGCAAACCTCTGACCTTAGTTGCTGATGTTTACATGAATGGGACTATTTATCAATTGAGATGGTCACCTCACCCAGTGGAAAGGAATTAGTTCCTCTGTTGAAATGACTCCTTTGATTTAAAGGCTTGCTACTGCCCCTGCTGTTAGAAAGCTAGTTACTGAAGTTCCTCCAATTTCCTTTATCATCCTTTGTTGATGAAGTATACAGCACCTGCAGCAGGACATTATTTTGGTGCCTCATCATTCGAGCTGTCATTATCAAACATTTCTCTATCTGTAATCTTAATTGCTTTGTGACATTTAAAGCATGAATTGATTAAAATGAACTTTTGTGTTTTTTTAATTTCAGACACTTGCTCCACACAAGCAAAGGACATCGGAAGTAGCAATGTTTGTAAATAGTACAGAAAGGCTGGCAACAAAGACTGCCTGTATACCAACTATAGTAAACAGTAAGTTTGGTGCGACATTTTATTCAGTCTCACAAGAATAACATTTTGGAGGCTGTTGTTGCTTGAAAGTTAAGATGAATACAAAAATTAATTTGAGTTTAAAATTGTCTTTTCCAAGTGAATTAATAAAAATTCTTCCAGCAGTGCCTCAAATATACACCTGGGACTGAAGAGACATGGCAGGAAATGTTGGTTATTTAGTATTAAAAAAGAAGTAGAGTGCCCTGGGCATATATGTGCACAAATGATTGCTGTAGCAGGACAGGTTGAGAGTGCAAATGTGAAAGCATGCGGCATGTTTGGCTTTTTAATTGCATTATAAATTACAAGACTAAAGGGGCGAAGATGAATTTAGAGTCATAGAGTTTTACAGTATGGAAACAGACCCTTTGGTCCAACTTGTGGCATGGTGGCTCAGTGGTTAGCACTGCAACCTCACAGCACCAGGGACCCAGGTTCACTTCCAGCCTTGGGCGACTGTCTGTGTGGAGTTTGCACATTCTCCCCATTTGTGCATGGGTTTCCTCTGGGTTCTCTCGTTTCCTCCCACAGATTAGTTAAGATTAGATTAGATTCCCTACAGTGTGGAAACAGGCCCTTTGGCCCAACAAGTCCACACCACCCCTTGAAGCATCCCACCCAGACCCATCCCCCTATAACCCACACACCTTTGAACACTACGGGCAATTTAGCATGGCCGATCCACCTAGTCTGCACATTTTTGGACTGTGGGAGGAAACCGGAGCACCCGGAGGAAACCCACGCAGACACGAGGAGAACGTGCAAACTCCACACAGACAGTTACCTGAGGGTGAAATGCAGGCTAGGTGGAGTGGCTGTGCTAAATTGCCCAGAGTGTTCAAGGGTGTGTGTTTACAGAGGCATAGGTCCGGCTAGGATGCTTCAAGGGGCAGTGTGGACTTGTTGGGCTGAAGGGCCTGTTTCCACACTGTAGGGAATCTAATCTAAATTAATCGAGTACGACTTGCCAGCATTTGGCCCACATCCCTGTAAACTCTTCTATTTACATACCCATCCAGATGCCTTTTAAATATTATAATTTAGGTACATTTTAGTTGTCATTGGATAAGCATATGGACGTACATGGAGTAGTGTAGGTTAGATGGGCTTGAGATTGGTATGACAGGTGGGCACAACATCGAGGGCCGAAGGGCCTGTACTGTGCTGTAATGTTCTATGTTCTATACCAGCCCCCACCACTTCCTCTGGCAGTTCATTCCATACATATATTACCCTCTGCATTGAAAAGGTTGCCCCTTAGGTCCCTTTTAAATCTTCTCCCCTCTCCTTAAACCTATGCCCTCTGGAATTTGTACAGGAGGCTTGTTAGTCATCATCTGGAGTATTGTGTATTCATTGCTGCATTGGAGGAAGGAATTGAATGCGTTGGAGAGAGGGTAGAAGCAATGTACAAGAATGGCTCTGGGCAAAAGAAATTTCACTTGTGAGGGTAGAGTGAAGAACACAGAACAGCATGTGACCAGGCCCTTTGGCCTACCATGTCTGTGGTAACCATGATGCCATTCTAAATTGTTCCCATCTACCTGTGCAGGCCTCCCTCTGTTCTCATGTGTCTGTTAAATTAGAAACATAGGAGTAGGAGGAGACTGTTCTTCACAATCATGGCTGATCGTCCCAACTCAATAGCCTAATCCTGCTTTCTCCCCATAACCTTTGATTTCATTCGCCCCAAGTCCTATATCTAGTCACCCAGTGAATACGTGCAATGTTTTGACATCAACTACTTCCTGTGGTAATGAATTCCACATGCTCAACACTCTCTGGGTAAAGAAATGTCTCCTCATCTCTATCCTAAATCATCTACCCTGAATCCTCATACTGTGACCCTGAGTTCTGGACACACCCTCCTTGCATCTACTCTGCCCAGCCTTGTTAGAATTTTTCTAAGTCTCTGGGATCCCCCCCTCATTCATCTGAACTTCAGCATTAACAATCCCAACCTAGACAATTTCTTCCCTTACGTAAGACCCACCATTCTTGGAATCGATCTGGTAAACATTTGCTGCATTCCCTCGAGAGCAAGAGCATCCTTCTTCATAAAAAGAGACCCAAACTGCACATGATATTCCAGGTGTGATCTCACCAAGACCCTGTACAACTACAGCAACACATCCCTGTTCATGTACTTGAAATCTCTCGCAGTAAAGGCCAACATATCATTTGCCTCCTTTTCCGCCTGTTGTATCTGCATGCCTACCTTCAGCAACTGGTGTGCAGGTGATAGCAAAAATTGGTGGGGTAACAAGTTGTGATGAAGATAACCTTAGATTACACAAGGATCTGGTTGAGCTAATGAGTTGACAAATGAAATTTAATCCTGATGAATGTGAAGTGTTGCACTTTGGCAGAGTGAACAAGGCAAAGAAGTTAGCTGATGAATGGTAGGGAAGAAAAAATAGAACTGCGGATGCTAGAAATCAAATAAAATCAGAAATTGCTGGAAAAATTCAGCAGGTCTGGCAGCATCATTGGAGAGAAAGCAATGTTAACATTTTGAGTACAGTGTTCCTTCTTCAGTACATTCATTTAATATAATTGTTTATTCAGTTTTGAGTTGAACTCTTAAAAATTATGTTGCACTTCAGATGTATTAACTAACCTTTTAATTTATTGACAGCAACTCCAGCAAGGAAAAATAAAGCGAAGCCTCCTTTGGAAATGAAAAACCTATCAGGAAGACGATCTACAATTAAAACGCAGGATGTAGAATTGGGAAACACTGTTCATCCAACTCCCTCTGGAGAGAGTATGAATAAGCTTTTAGAAGAATGCAGCTCAAAGGTACAAAATAGAACTTAAGCTATTTTACACCAAACAAGGATGAATCTTTTGTGGATATGAAACATAAATAGCAACTTCAGTTGATGCTGCTGTAAGAAAATCTGTCAGGAGGTTTACATAGTGTGATTTATGTTCTGAAACCTTTTTCCATTATTTTGTGCTTCAAGACCTGCATTTTCAACATTTTCTGCAGGTATATATCAGCCTGGCAAGGGTAGTCTACTTCCATTTAACTCACATGCGCTGCATTTTGTAATGACAAAGCAGTTGTAGTGCCTGTTTCAAGTCCAGTTGGGAATCAGCTAGTAGGTGCTTTTGCATGGTTACATCATTAATCCTATAAAGCAACCAGTCTCTCAGCATGTTATTAAGGGTTAAACCAAAGTCATTAAGATAAGGCAATGTCCTAGTGGTACTGTTGATCCAGAAACTCAGCTAATGTTCTGGGGACCCAGGTTTGCTTCCCACCATGGCAGATGGTGTAATTTGAATTCAACAAAAGAAAATGGAATGAACAATCTACTGATGACTACCAAACAGTTGTTAATTTTTGGAAAAACATCTGTTTCACTCATGTCTTTCAGAGAGGAAAACTGTTGTCCTGATCTGGGCTCACCTACATGTGACTCCAGACCCACAGCAATATGGTTGACTCTCGATCGCCCCCTCTGAAATGGCCTAGCAAGCCGTTCAGTTGTACCAATTGCTACACAGTCTCAAAGAAATGAAACTGAATAGATTACCTGGTATTGATGTAGGCACCGGAAAAGAGAATTGCAGAAACATCCCTGTCGATCCTCAAGGTCCTCCTCCTCCTTACGAGCATCTGGTGGCTAGTGCCAAAATTGGAAGAGCTGTTTCATAGAACAATCAAGCAACAGCCTGAAATATTCATACTATCAGAATCAGACGTTACAGCCAATGTCCCAGACAGCACCATCACCATCCCTGTATATATTCTGTCCCACTGGCAGGACAGATAGAACATAGAACATAGAACATAGAACAGTACAGCACAGAACAGGCCCTTCAGCCCACAATGTTGTGCCGACCATTGATCCTCATGGATGCACCCTCAAATTTCTGTGACCATATGCATGTCCAGCAGTCTCTTAAATGACCCCAATGACCTTGCTTCCACAACTGCTGCTGGCAACGCATTCCATGCTCTCACAACTCTCTGCGTAAAGAACCTGCCTCTGACATCCCCTCTATACTTTCCACCAACCAGCTTAAAACTATGACCCCTCGTGCTAGCCATTTCTGCCCTGGGAAATAGTCTCTGGCTATCGACTCTATCTATGCCTCTCATTATCTTGTATACCTCAATTAGGTCCCCTCTCCTCCTCCTTTTCTCCAATGAAAAGAGACCGAGCTCAGTCAACCTCTCTTCATAAGATAAGCCCTCCAGTCCAGGCAGCATCCTGGTAAACCTCCTCTGAACCCTCTCCAAAGCATCCACATCTTTCCTATAATAGGGCGCCCAGAACTGGACGCAGATCTGGCAGAGGTTGCGGCACAGTTGTATACATTTGAAAGGGAATTGCTCTTGGAGTTCTCAGGATTGACTCTGGACTCCATGGAGTCTTGTGGCTTCAGTTTAAATATGGGCAAGGAAACCTCCTGCTGATTACCATATACCGTCCTCCCTCACATGATGAATTGACACTCCTCCACGTTGAACAAAGCTTAGAGACAGCACTGAGGATGGCAAGGGCACAAAATCTACTCTGGGTGTGGGATTTCAATGTCCACCACCAAGAGTGGCTTAGTAGCAGTACTACAGATCAAGCCAGTCAGATCCTAAAGGACATAGCTGCTAGATTGGGTCTGTGGCAAGTGGTCAGGGAACCAGCAAGAGTGAAAAACATACTTGGCCTCATCCTTACCAGTCTGCCAGCTGCAGATGCATCTTTACATGGCAGTGTCGGTGAGAGTGTCAATCGCACAGTTATTGTGGAGATGAAGTCCTGCTCTCGCATTGAGAATATCCCCCATCAAAAGATAAGGCTGAAGTTTTCGCAGCAATCTTCAATCAGAAGTGGTGAGTGGATGATCCATCTCAGCCTCCTCCAGTGGTCCCCAGTACTATAGATATCACCCTTGAGCCAATTCACTTCACATGATACCAAGGAATGGTTGGAAACACTAGATACTACTGCAAAGGCAATGGGCCCAGACAATATTCCGGCAATACTGCTGAAGACTTATGCTCCAGAACTTGCTGCTCCCCCAGCCAAGCTGTTCCAGTAGAGTTACAACACTGGTATCAACCCGACAATGTGGAAAATTGCCCAAGTATGTCCAGTACATAAAGCATAACAAATCCAACCCATTTCGCTTCTGTAAGTTGACGCTGGATCACCAGTAAAGTGATGGAAGGTGTCGTCAACAGTGCTATAAAGGAGCACCTGGTCAATAATAGCCTGCTTAGTGATGCCCAGTTTGGGTTCCATCAGGACCGCTCATCACCAGACCTCATGACAGCCTTGGTCCAAACATGGACAACAGAGTTGAATTCCAGAGTTGAGGTAAGAGTGACAGCCTTTGCCATCACAGCAGCATTTGATAGAGTGAGGTGTCAAGGAGTCTTAGCAAAACTGGAATCACTGGACATCAGGGCAGTTTTTCCAGTAGTTGGAATCGTACCTGACCCATAGGAAGATGGTCGTGGTTTTTGGGGATTAGTCATCTCAGCCCCAAGACATTACTACAGGATTCCTCAAGGTAATTTCTTTGGCCCAAGCATCTTCAGCTGCTTCATCAATGACCTTCCCTCCATCATAAGGTCAGAAGTGGGGATGTTTGCCGATGATTGCACAATGTTCAACACCATTCATGACTCCTGAGATACTGAAGCAGCCTATGTTCAAATGCAACAAGATCTGGACAATACTGGACTGATGAGTGGCAAGTAACACTTGCACCACACCAAAGCCATGCAATAATCATCACCAGTGAAAGACAATCTGACTATCACCCCTCGACATTCAATGGTAATACCATCACTGAAACCCCCACTATCAACATCCTGGAGTTTACCATTGACCAGAAACTCAACTGGACTCACCACATAAACACAACGGCTACAAGATCAGGACAGAGGCTACATACTGAGTCATGTATCACACCTCCTGACTCCTGAACTTCTGTCCATCATCTACAAAACACATGTCAGGTGTGTGATGGAATGCTCCCCATTTGCCAGGAAGAAAGCAGCCCCAATAGCACTCAGGAAGCTTGATACAAGCTGGGCCATGCAGCCTGCTTGATTGGCACAACATCCACCACTCAGTAGCAGAGGTATGTACTATCTATAGGATGCACTGCAGAAATTCACCAAAGATCCTCAGACAGCACCTTCCAAACCCACGACCACTTCCACGTAGAAGAGCATGGGCAGCAGATGTATGAGAACACTACCACCTTCAAGTTCCCCTTAAAGCCACTCACCGTTCTGACTTGGAAATATATCAGTGTTCCTTCAATGTTGCTGGCTTAAAATCCTGGATTTCTCTCCCTAAGGGCATTGTGGGTGAACCCACAACAGATGGGCTGCAGCAGTTCAAGAAGGCAGCCCACCACCTTCTCAAGGGCAACTAGGGAAGGGCAATAAGTGCCGGTCAGCTGGTGAACCCACACCCCACAAATAAATAAAAATGTCTCTGCCATATGTACTAACCACATGAAAAATCCTAGCACAGATTCCCCAGGTTCTTGAACTGCTCAGAAAACTGATAGCATCTCAGAATTAGAGGAGGCTTACTCCTGAACTAAATCTGTCAACTCTTGAAAGGCTTTGTAGCTGGTGCCTTCGGGTAAGTTACTCTCCTGATAACTGAAAAACCTGTGGTTCTCAAGCTATCAGGAGAATTGTATCTTCTTGTGCCCAAATGTCATTTTCCTGGGAAAAAAAATGCATTCTTTCCACATACTGGGCCCGATCTTCAACAGTAGGATCGAATGAATCAAGCTTCCCAAATAACGGTATGATGCCTGAAATACTTAGCCAACTCAAAGTCAGTGGTTATGAGCAACATTTCCAGGAGTGTATTTTTTCTTTCATCACCACTGAATTAATTCCTCGTCGACTCCCGCCACCAAGTTACCCTTTGTTTATGCTTGCATGGTACTTGACGTTGGTCTGGCTTCCTCAAAGTCAGTTGTCAGAGCAAACAGAACTTCTGACACTCCTGGTTCTGTCTCTAAACTGGGGCCGTCTGATTGTACCAGGTCAGCAGCTCCAATCAGGGAACTGAGGTGTGAGGTCCACCTGACTGACCTCGTTGCAATCACTACACTGGCAACCAATTTATGATTGCCATTGGGTTTGTAGTACAGCGTACTAGAAATATGTGAATTAATACACAGGGCCAATTACTTATTTATTACTCGCTTGCTATTGGTAATTTTTAACTTTCTTCTCGCAGAACACAACAGATTTAATACTGAAGGTCATCAAAGATATGATTAATTCAAAAAATACCAGCTTACAAAATTCTAGACCAGCTAAGAAGGAAGTGATTACTGGCGATGCTTCCTGTATTTCTGACTTTGGATCCGAATTACTTCAAGCTTTGATGAGGACTTGTTCTGAGTTTATCTGAATTTGTCAGGTATTTCACTTTAAGCGAATAATCTTCAGACATGAATTCAGCCACAAATTAGGCATTTAAGAAAGGCACTTCACTGGAGCGAACTGCAGTTGGAAATGATCCTGGATGCTCCTCTCCGGAGACAGATTCTACCATGGTGTGATCCTAGTATGAATCTTTAGATCCATTTTTCCACTTCGTTGGATAGAAATTAGATTCTGGAAATTTTGGACATGAAGGTCAGAGCAAATTACCTGATGACTTCAGCTTGCCACTTGCTGTTTGAGTTTCCTCTTGCACTGCAGCCACCAAAATCTCAGTGTGCACTCAGTAAGCAATGACAAAACACCAGCTGCAACACTGCAGCAAGAGGGGAGACAGAGATTATGCTGTGTCTCTGGACCAAGAGATAGCAGCAAGAGATGATGTACAGTTTAACAGTTCCAGCTTCAGGGGTTCGTTGATTGGGGGAAAAAAATCAAACAATAACATCATTGGGAAGAATCGTATTGATTGGATTGCACTTTGAAAGCTCCAGTGATTTTTTTCAGCGATCAGCTGAGAAACAATAGAAATTAGTGAAAGTCAGGGCCAATATGATTATGCAATATAAGTAAGTAAGTTGATTTAAAGTTAATGCAAAGAACGTAAGTTCATAGTACTCTAAGATAAGCATAATTAACTTTTTTAAAAACAAGGTGTGAATAAGGAGCTTAAGGGTTGTTATGGCAACAGAGCTCACTCCCTGTGATATGCTGTCCTATACAAAGTGACAAATCCCGGAAACATCAATTGTCTGCAGTGACTACATCTGCAGAAACTGTGTGCAGCAACAGCTACTGGCTGAACACATTTCAGAGCTCAACCTGCATACACTATGGAGCATCTGCAATGCTGTGTATGTCCTGGATAGCATGTTCAGTAAGGTTGTGAAGACTAATGAATGAACAGACAGAAAGACCAAGGGTAACCACCAGACAGAGCATAGGAAGGCAAGTAGCCTAAGACTCCTTTGTAACCAAGCCCTTTCTAATATATCCCTTCAATCTGTCCGTTCTCTTACCTTTCTCATGAGCAGATTCAAAACTGTCACAAGCATCCTGCTTGATCATTAGGGCCACATGATTTCCCTGTTTCTCCCATAACAATTGCACCTTTTGAGCTACAAAATGCTGCTGTTATTTATTTACAAAATGCTGTGAAAAGGTGTTAAAACTGCTTCCAAATTCATTATAGGTTTTTCAGTTTCTTTTTCCATGCAGTCAGACAAAATAACCAATAATCTTCTATCTCTACATTTAGGTAATATGTTTATTTTTTGTTCTCTTTTCCAAAATGGACAATTTCAAATTTTCTCACATTGTATTCCAATTACCGGATCTTTGCCCACTTACTTAACCTATATAAGTCTCCTTATGTTCTCCTTGCAAGTTATCAACCTTTACCTCCTCTGCAAATGTGGAAACCATATCTTTTGGTGCCTTTGTTCACGTCTTTTATGTAAATTGTGAAAGTTTGAGGCACCAGCACTGATTCAAATGGTACACCACTTAATACAGATAACATGGTGTGAAGCTGGATGAACACAGCAGGCCAAGCAGCAAGAGGAGGAGCAGGAACACTTGACGCTTTGGATCGAGACCCTTCTTCAGAAAAAGACAGTAAACATTCCTGCTGGTCTGATGCTGCTTGGCCAACAAAGGAGTCTTAGGCATCCAGATTCACACGGTGTTATCTCAGATTCTCCAGCATTGGCAGTTCCTACTATCTCTACACCACTTAATACATCTTGCTAATCAAAACAATTACTGATTTATGCCTATATTTTCCTTTCCTTTATGCTACCCCATGTTACCCCAACACCATGAACATTTATTTTCTGCAACAATCTTTGATACGTCATCGTATCAAATAACTTTACCAGTTCCCTTCTATCACATTATTTCATCAAAGAACTCCATTAAATTGCTCAACCATAATTTTCCTTACATAAAACCATAATGACTCTGGAGCACAAAGGCTTTGTTTCTGACGGTAATGACTTTGCCTGGTTATTTTGAAATTATCTAAGTGCTCTACTACAAGGTCTTTAAAAATAGCTTCTACCATTCTCAGTATGACAGAAGTTGACCCGGTTGTCCTGCATGGGTCACCTTGCCTTTTTTGGAAAAATTAGTTCACTTGCTATTTTCAAAGCTAAAGGAACTTCCTGTGCACACAGGGAATTTTGAAAAAAGAACTAATGCATAAACTACATCAGTAGCTATTTACATAGAAACATAGAAGATAGGAGCAGGAGGAGGCCATTTGGCCCTTTGAGCCTACTCAACCATTCTTCATGGTCATGGCTGATTGTCCAACCCAATGCCTAATCCTGCTTTCTCCCCATAACCTTTGATCCCATTCGCCCCAAGTGCTATATCTAGTCACCTCTTGAATACATTGAATGTTTTGGCATCAATTACTTCCTGTAGTAATGAATTCCACAAACCCACCACTTCCTTTAAAGTCAGATGAAGTGCAACGGTGCCCAATAACTTGGCAGCTGGCAGTTCCAGCAATTAATACCACTTAGTTGAAAATTGTAATTAATGGAGTTTCTTTATCCCCTCTTCCTCAATTACAACTATTTCACGTTACTTGTCTTATCTATAGCGAAGATCAAACAAAATACTTGTTCAATTCATCAGCGACCTCCGTATTTCACATTTTTTATTTTTTAGACTCATTTTCTCTCAGACAAACTGTCACTTATCTGACTTCATATTTAAGTATCAATAGAAAATATTACTGACTGTTTTAATATTTAAAACTGGCTTTCTGTCATACTTTATTCTTTGCCTCAATAGTTTTAAATCATTCTTTGCTGGTTTTTATATTTTGTAACTTTCATGGTTAACCATATATGGTGAATTCTTTCATTGTCAATTTTCTTTCTCATTGAAATGTATCAATTAAGTTTACTCTGGAATATCCCTTTAAAAATCTGACTGCATTTCTATTGATCTGTCCTTTAACCTAATTTGTTAGTTCATTTTATCTTGTTTTGTTTTCATTGTTTAATTATAGTTTTTGGCTACTCTTTCGTTCTTCAAATTAAATGTAAAATTCAGTTATATTGGAATCACTGCTGCCTAGGGTGTCTTACTATTTGCTCAGTAATCAATCCCTGGAATAATCTGCTTACTCATTGGCTTCAGAATATATTATTCTAAAAACAGTACTGGAAAATATTGACTGAATTATTCGTCTAGGTTGCTTTTGCCTGTCTGATTTATTTCCAATGTATATATAGAATAAAATCCCTCATGTTTATTAGTGTATTTTTCTGTGCTGCTTCCATTATTTCTTCCTTCATATTTATTTTGGTGACAAGTGACTCATTGTATTTATCATTTCACATGTTAACCCAAATCACATCTTCATTCTGGTTTCCTGAACTTGAGTTTACCCCTCTTGCCCATAGTTTATTAACCCTAACCTTTTCCGATCATTCTGACCTCAAGTGTTGTATATTATTCAATATTCAGATCCCAGTCTTTGACATTCTGCAACCATGACTCTGTAATGGCTTTCAAACAGGATGCATTTATTTAAATCAGAGATAATGGGAACTGCAGATACTGGAGAATCCAAGATAACAAAGTGTGAAGCTGGACGAACACAGCAGGCCAAGCAGCATCTCGGGAGCACAAAAGCTAATGTTTTGGGCCGAGAAGGGTCTTGGCCTGCTGTGTTCATCCAGCTTCACACTTTGTTATCTTGTATTTATTTAAATTATCAGTTCATCTGCTTTCTTTTAAATACAGAACTTTTAGATTTGCCTCAATTCTAATATAGAACATAACAAAGAACAAAGAAAATTACAGGACAGGAACAGACCCTTCAGCCTTCCAAGCCTGCACCAACAAGCTGCCCGTCACAACTAAAAGCCCCTACCCTTCTGGGGACTGTATCCCTCAATTCCCATCATATACGTGTATTTGTCAAGACACGCTTTAAAAGTCACCATAGTATCTATTCCACTACCTCCCTCGCAGCAAGTCCCAGGCACCCACCACCCCCTGTGTAAAAAAAACTTGCCTCGTATATCACCTTTAAACCTTGCCCCTCGCACGTTAAACCCATGACCCCGAGTAACTGACTCTTCTACCCTGGGGAGAAGCTTCTGAATGTCCAATCTGTCCAAGCTGTGTTAGGTTGCCCTCACCCTCTGTTGTTCCAGTGAGAACAACCCAAGATACTCCAGCCTCTCCTCATAGCTAATGACATCCATACGAGGCAATATCCTGGTAAGTTTTTTTCCAATGAGTTTTGAGAAGATTTGTAGCTCAGGTTGAGGTTCTGGATGTGAGTTTGCTCGCTGAGCTGGAAGGTTAGTTTTCAGACATTTCGTCACTTTATTTTAATTTGAAAAAATATACTTTATTCATAAGATGTACAAAAAATAAAACATATTTATACACCTACCCAGTCATGCAAGCCGCTCCGGGTTACCCAGGGGTTACATAACACCAACTAAAGGAAAAAAAAAACAAAGAAGAAAAAAAAACAAAGCAAAGAAAACACCCCGGCATTCGTCACCCCGCACAGTCCCAATTGGCCCCCTGACCAGTTGGGGAAGGCGCCAGCTGGGCCCAGTTACCAGATAGGGCCCTTTTTTCTATTCTGGACGAGGGGTTTCATACCGTGGTCTTTCCCCACCGCGCCTTGGCGGCGGCTGCCCCAAGCTTTAGCTCGTCCCTCAGCACGTAGTCCTGGACCTTGGAGTGCGCCAGTCTGCAACACTTGGTCGGGGTCAGTTCTTTCAGCTGGCAGACCAGCAAGTTGCAGGCAGACCAAAGAGCGTCTTTCACCGCATTGATGGTCGTCCAGGTGCAGTTGATGTTGGCCTCGGTGTGCTTCCCGGGAAACAGCTTGTAGAGCACGGAGTCCCGCGTCACGGAGCTGCTTGGGATGAACCTCGACAAATACCACTGCATCTCCCTCCAGACCTCCTGCGCATAGGCACACTCCAGAAGGAGGTGATCGACAGTCTCGTCCCCGCCGCAGCCACCTCAAGGGCAGCGTGCGGTGGCGCAGAGATTCCGGGCACGCATAAAATTTCTCACTGGCAGAGCCCCTCTCACCGCCTGCCTTGTGCTTGTTTGAAAGTTCTGGCGATGAGGCATTCTGCCAAACGACTTTGGCAGTCTGCGTGGGGAACCACACGACGGGATCCACCCTCTCCTTTTCCCGAAGGATCTCAAGGATACTACGTGCTGACCACTGCCTGACGGCCTTGAGGTCAAAGGTGTTTCCTTTCAAAAATTTCTCCACGAAGGACGGGTGGTACAGGACGGCCCAACTACTCGGAGTGTTGATGGAGTTCCGGTTGGAATGCCATGCTTCGAGCAATTCTCATGCGTGTCTCTATTTGGCTTATCCTAGGATGGATGTGTTGTCCCAATCAAAGTGGTGTCCTTCGTTATCTGTATGTACTTTGATTGGGACAACACATCCATCCTAGGACAAGCCAAACAGAGACACACACGAGAATTCCTAGAAGCATGGCATTCCAACCGGAACTCCATCAACAAACACATTGATGTGGAGCCAATCTACCATCCTCTGAGAAAAAGAACAGGAAATGACATCACGAATGCAGGAAATGACATCACCAACCCAAGGAAACCTAAACAGATAAATTGAATGCCGGACATAACACCAGCGCTTCATCGGAGGCTCACTGTTGATGTTACCTAGAATGGTGACGAAACATCTGGGAACAAACTTCCAGCTCAGTGAACCAGCTTACATCTGGAACAAAATAAAGACCCACTCTTTTGTGGACCGAGCGGAGGAGAGCGCTGTGTTGGAGGTGGAAGGAAGACGTCGGGTTGGCTGTGCACCCTTGCGACTGGTGGATCTTAATGCTGGCTTCGGCCTAACACTGGTTCAGGGGAGCAGCCAACCTGCAACGATGGCTGCGGCAAGTGCTTGTGCCCCAGGTCAAGGGGTCCGTAACACCATCCGTGTTTCCGTGAAGAAGGTGGATGAAAGTGCACCTGTGGACTGCACCTTCTTCGTGAAGAGGGTCCTGTTGGACTGTTGTGGCTTCGCTGCTGTGGACATTTACTGCCTGCAGGATTTCCCCGGAGGAGGTTTTTACGATGTAACCTTCTTGAGTGCCAAGCTTTGCGAGTGCTTCCTGGAGGTTTTCAAGGAGAAAGGAGGTGAGGGCCCCCTCTCTGTATTGACCGCTGTCCTGCTGTTCGTGATGCCAGCGCAGAGGAGCCTTATGGTGACTGTACACATGTACAACCCGCATGTGCCAGCAGTTGACGTCCTGACCTTCCTTGGAAGGTACGGGACGAAATGGTCCGGCGCCTGGACCTGTGGGCCTTCAATCTGGTCGGGGGATAACGGCTGTCGCTCCTCGGGCCTGTCTGTTCTGCTGCGGGGGCGCAACTTCACCATCTCTCAAGTTCAGGAAGTGGTGGGGGGGGGGGCGCCTCCTAGTGGCTGACGTCACCTACAGGAACGCTCCCCTGAGGCTGATCAACGTGTACGCCCCAGTGGTACAGAGTGAGCGGTTGGCCATCCACCCCTGCTGGCTATGTCCAGGCTGGTCATCCTAGGCGGAGACTTCAACTGCATCATCGATGCAGATGGAAGATCCGGCATGGGGACAGCGGGGTGGGGGGAGTCAACTGGACATCACGTCCAGATTCCTGATGGGCACGGTGAATGATGCCAAGCTGCCCCACATCTTCAGCACCCCTGGAGACGGAGCACAGCGGAGGTACACCTGGTCGCTGCCAGACGGGTCTATTCGCTCAAGGATAGACTTCCTGTTTGTGTCACGGGCGTTCTCGGTCAGGTCCACTGGCGTCGAGCCGGTATTCTTCTCTGACCACTGCCTCCTGCTGATCGACTGTCACTTACAGGGCGACCAGCCGGCCGGCAAGGGGACGTGGAAGCTCAACACAACTCTGTTGACCCCAGAGAACGTCGAGGAGCTTAAGAGGGAGTACGCCGGTTGGAGAACCGTGAAACCCCTCTTTGAGTCTCCAGGTGACTGGTGGGAGACAGTGAAGGAGAACATCAAGAGGTTCTTTGTCCTCAAGGGTGATCGGAAGGCAAGAGAGAGGCGGGGAAAGCTGTTGCGACTCCAAAAAAGGGTGCAGAACCTGCTCCTTCTGCAGTTGATGGGGGTCAATGTCACAGAGGACCTCCGCGAGGTGAGGGGCCAGCAAGCCTCGCTCTTCGCTGCAGAGGCCTCCAGGATAATCTTCCGGTCCAGGGTCCGCTCTGTGGAGCAGGATGAGACGTGCTCGCGCTTCTTCTTTCAGAAGGTGCACAAAGAGAGCTCTGTGCTTAGCCGGCTGAAGGAGGACGACAGCTCGGTGACGTCGTCTTGGCCCGACATTTTGAGGATCAGCAGATCCTTCTATGTCGGCCTGTACGACACGAGGCCCACGGACAGCACGGCCTCCGAGTCGTTCCTGTCGTCTATCATGGAGGTCTTAGACGACGGCACGAGGGAGTGGCTGGACCGGCCGATATTGCTGGACGAGCTGACCAGAGCCCTCAAGTCCTTGGAGAGGAATAAGACTCCCGGGTGCGACGGTTTACCGGTCGAGCTGTATTCCACTCTGTGGGACCTGGTCGGCCAGGACCTGCTGGAGGTGTACGTAAGTGCGTTTCGGGCAGGGGAAATGTGCACGTCCATGAGGAAGGGCATCATCACCTTCATTTACAAGAGGAAGGGGGAGAGGGAAGAAATTAAGAATTGGCGTCCCATTTCACTATTGAACGTGGACTACAAAATCCTGGCCAAGGTCATAGCCAACCGGGTCAGGTCTGTCTTGGAGTCGGTGATTCACCCTGACTAAACCTGTGCTGTGCCGGGCAGGAAGATCGCTGAGAGCCTCGTGCTCATCAGGGATACGATCGCCTACGTGCAGGACAGGCGGGTGAACACCTGCCTTGTCAGCCTGGACCAGGAGAAGGCCTTCGACAGGGTCTCTCATGCTTACATGAGGGACGTCCTCTTCAAATTGGGGTTCGGGGAGGGTATCCGCAATTGGATCCGGCTGCTCTACACCAACATCGTTAGCGCAGTCTCGATCAACGGGTGGGAATCGGACAGTTTTCCCGTCAGATCTGGAGTCAGGCAGGGCTGCCCGCGCTCTCCTGCCTTGTTCGTGTGCTGTGTGGAGCCCTTTGCCGCATCCATCAGGAAGGACGTGAGCCTGAAGGGCGTGACTATCCCAGGCAGCGGAGGCCTTCAGGTCAAGACCTCCCTGTACATGGACGATGTCGCCGTCTTCTGCACCGATCGTCGGTCGGTGAGTAGGCTGTTGGACATCTGCAGCCAGTTTGAACTGGCCTCGGGTGCCAAAGTTAACAGGGTAAGAGCGAGGCCATGTTCTTCGGGAACTGGGACGACCGCTCCTTCATCCCCTTCACCGTCAGGACAGACTACCTGAAGGGGCTGGGTGTTTGGTTTGGTGGAGCTGGGGCGTGCACTAAGACTTGGGAGGAGCGTATCACCAAACTGAAGCAGAAGCTGGGCAGGTGGACGCTCCGGTCCCTCTCCATTGCAGGTAAGAACCTGGTTGTCAGGTGCGAGGGGCTTTCGGTACTGTTGTATGTGGCGCAGGCCTGGCCTATTCCCTGGACCTGCGCCGCTGCGGTCACCCGGGCCATCTTCCACTTCATTTGGGGGTCGAGGATGGACCGGGTCCGCATGGACACCGTGTACAAAGACCTGGAAAATGGGGGAAAGGGCGTACCGAACGCCACCCTCTCCCTGACGGCTACCTTTGTGTGCGGCTGCATCAAGCTGTGCGTAGATCCTCAGTACGCAAACACCAAGTGTCACTACTTACTGAGGTTCTACCTGTCCCCGGTGTTGCGAAGGATGGGCCTGGCTTCGTTGCCGCGGAACGCTCCAAGTAGTTGGACCGGCCTGTACCACCTGCCCTTCATGGAGAAATTTTTGAAAGGAAACACCTTTGACCACAAGGCCGTCAGGCAGTGGTCAGCACGTAGTATCCTCGAGATCCTTTGGGAAAAGGAGAGAGTGGATCCCGTCGTGTGGTTCCCCACGCAGACTGCCAAAGTCGTTTGGCAGAATGCCTCATCGCCAGAACTTTCAAACAAGCACAAGGACATTGCTTGGCAGGCGGTGAGAGGGGCTCTGCCAGTGAGATCTTTTATGCGTGCCCGGAATCTATGCGCCACCGCACGTTGCCCTTGAGGTGGCTGCGGCGGGGATGAGACTGTCGATCACCTCCTTCTGGAGTGTGCCTATGCGCAGGAGGTCTGGAGGGGGATGCAGTGGTATTTGTCGAGGTTCGTCCTAAGCAGCTCCGTGACGTGGGACTCCGTGCTCTACAAGCTGTTTCCCGGGACGCACACCGAGACCAACATCAACTGCGCCTGGAGGACCATCAGTGCGGTGAAAGACGCTCTTTGGTCTGCCCGCAACTTGCTGGTCTGCCAGCTGAAAGAACTGACCCCGACCGAGTGTTGCAGACTGGCGCACTCCAAGGTCCAGGACTACGTGCTGAGGGACGCGCTAAAGCTTGGGGCAGCCGCCACCAAGGCACGGTGGGGAAAGACCACGGTATGAAACTCCTCGTCCAGAATAGAAAAAGGGCCCTATCTGGTAACTGGGCCCAGCTGGCGCCTTCCCCAACTGGTCAGGGGGCCAACTGGGACTGTGCGGGGTGATGAATGCCGGGGTGTTTTCTTTGCTTTGTTTTTTTCTTCTTCGTTTTTTTTTCCTTTGGTTGGTGTACATACCCCCTGGGTATCCCAGAGCGGCTTGCATGACTGGGTAGGTGTATAAATATGTTTTTTTTTGTACATCTTATGAATAGAGTATATTTTTTCAAATGTAAAAAAAGGTGACGAAACGTCTGAAAACTAACCTTCCAGCTCAGCGGGCAAACTCACATCCAGAAGTTTTTTTCTGTGCTCTCTCCAAAGCCACCACTGTGGCAACTAGAATTGAACACAATATTCCAAATGTAGCTTAACTAAGGTTCAATAAAGCTGCAATATCACCTGCCCGTTTTTGAACTCAGTGCCCCGGCCAAAGAAGGCAAGCAGGCCACATGCCTTGTTGTGACTACCTTTTCCACCTCCTCTGCCACTTTTAGTGAACTGTGTACCTGTACACTCAGACCCCTCTGCCTATCAGTACTCTTAAAGTTTCTGCTATTTACTGTATGTTTTCCATCTTGATTAGACCTTCCAAAATGCATTCTCTCACATTTTTCCAGATTAAACTCCATCTATCATCTTTCTGCCCAAATCACCAACCAATTGAAATGCATCTGTATCCTTTGACGGCCCTCATCTGCAATTCTACCAACCTTTGTATCATCGCTATATTTACTAATCAGACCAGTTACATTCTCCTCCAGATCATTTATATGTCACAAACGGCAAAGGTCCCATCACTGATCCCCGAGAAACACCACTATTCACAGCATTCCATTCAGAAATGCATGCTTCCACTGCTACCCTCTGTCTTCTGTGACTGAGCCAATTTTTTTATTCATCTTGCAAACTCATCTCTGACCTCATGTGACTTTATTGTTGTATCAGCCTGCCATGAGGGACGTTGCCAAAGGCCTTCCTGAAGTCTTTGTAGACAACACCCACTGCACTACCCTGATCGATCATCTTCATCGCCTCCTGAAAAAACTTGACCAAGTTAGTGAGACATGACTGCCCCTTTACAAAACCATAGTGCCTTTTGCTAATAAGCCCAGTGTTTTTCCAGGTGGGAGTAAATCCTGTCTCGAAGTATCCTCTCAAGTAGTTTCCCTACCACTGAAGTACGGCACCTCTCCAGTGAGTTCCCTACCACTGACCTAAGGCTCACCGGTCTTCAGTTAATTGGCTTATCCTTACCACCCTTCTTAAAGGAAGTGCTGGAGCCTTTGGCCTTGATCTTTGAGTCCTCATTGTCTACAGGTTTAGTACCAGAGGACTGGAGGATTGCAAATGTTGTGCCCTTGTTCAAGAAGGGCAGTCGGGCTGATCCAGATAATTATAGACCTGTGAGCCTTACATCTGTTGTAGGAAATGTTTTGGAAAGGATTGTAAGAGATAGGATTTATTATCATCTAGCAAGCAATGATTTGATTGGAGATAGTCAGCATGGATTCGTCAAGGTCAGGTCGTGTCTCACAAACCTCATTGAATTTTTTGAGAAGGTGACCAAGCATGTGGATGAGGGAAGGGCAGTTGACGTGGTGTACGTGGACTTCAGTAAAGCCTTTGATAAGGTTCCACTTGGTAGGCTATTGGAGAAAACACAGAGGCACGGTATTGAGGGAGATCTCGCAGTTAGAAACTGGCTTTCTGTAAGAAGGCAACGAATGGTAGTTGATGGAAAACATTCAGCCTGGAGTCAGGTCACTGGTGGTGTGTCTCAAGGATCTGTTTTGGGACTACTGCTGTTTATCATTTTTATAAATGACTTGGACGCAGGCATAGGTGGATGGGTTAATAAGTTTGCAGATGACACTAAAGTCGATGGAGTGGTGGACAGTGTGGAAGAATGTTGCAGGTTGCAAGGAGGCTTGGATAAAGTGCAGAATTGGGCTGAACGGTGGCAAATGGAGTTCAATGCGGATAAATGTGAGGTGATTCACTTTGGGAAGAATAATAGAAAGGCAGAATACCGGGTCAATAGAAAGATTCTTGATAGTGTGGATGTGCAGAGGGATCTTGATGTCTATGTACATAGATCCCTGAAAGTTGCTACCCAGGTTGATAGTGCCGTTAAGAAGGCATACGGTGTGTAGGTTTTATTGGTAGAAGGATTGAGTTCTGGAGCTGTGATCTCATGCTGCAACTGTCCAAAACGCTAGTGCGGCCTCACTTGGAATATTGTGTGCAGTTCTGGTCGCCCCATTACAGGAAGGATGTGGAAGCATTGGAAAAGGTTCTGAGGAGATTTACCAGGATGTTGCCTGGTCTGGAGCACAGGCCCGATGAAGAAAGGCTGAGGGACTTGGGTCTGTTCTCATTGGAGAGAAGGAGGCTAAGAGGGGATTTAATAGAGACAGACAAGATGATCAGAGGATTAGATAGGGTGGACAGTGAGAGTCTTTTTCCGAGCATGATGACTTCAGCTTGTACAAGGGGCCATCGCTGCAAATTGAGGGGTGATATATTTAGGACAGATGTCAGAGGCAGGCTCTTTACTCAGAGTGGTAAGGGTGTGGAATGCCCTACCTGCCAATGTAGTTAACTCAGCCACATGAGGGGCATTTAAACAGTCCTTGGATAAGCATACGGATGATGATGGGATAGTGTAGGGGGATGGGCTTAGATTAGTTCACAGGTCAGCGCAACATCGAGGGCTGAAGAGCCTGTTCTGTACTGTATTGTTCTATGCTCTGTGTTCTATGTTCTAAACAAAGGAACATTCTCCATTCCTCTAGGACCTCTCCTTTAGCCACTGAGGGTAAATAGATTTTCCACAAGGCCCCAGCAATTTCCTCCCTTGCCTCGCTCAGTATTCTGGGGTATATCCCATCAAGCCCTGGGGACTTGTCTAGAATAATGTTTTTCAAGACCCCCAGTAGCTCCTCCCTTGTGATCTCAACATAATCCAAACTATCTACACACCCTTCCCCAGACTCACCTTCCACCAAGTCCTTCTCTCTGGTGAATACTGACACAGAGTACTCATTTAATACCTCACGCATTTCCTCTGGCTCCGCACATAAATTCCCTTCCCTGTCCTTTAGTTGGCCAATCCGCTGCCTGGCTACCCTCCAGCTCCTTATATATGTATAAAAAGCCTTGAGATTTTCTCTTATCCTGTTGGCCACTGACCCATTTTTGCCCTCCTAATTCCTTGCTTAAGTTTCTTTTGACTTCCCATTTATTGTCTCCTTGCTTTGAGTGTTCCCAGCCTCCTAACCTTGACAATGTGTCCTTCTTCTTTTTGACGAGGCTCACAATATCTCTTGTTATTCAATGTTCCCTAACTTGCCATACTTATCTTTCATCCTTACAAGAATGTGCTGGTCCTGAGTTCTCATCACTTTACACTTGAAAGTCTCTCATATGCAAGATATTGATTTACTGTCAAATATCTGCCTTCAATCTACATTGTTCAGTTCCTGCCTAATGTTGTAATTAGCGTCCCCAGTTCAGCACCTTCACCTGACAAGTACACTTATCTTTGTCCATCAGTACCTTTAAAGCTTACTGAATTGTGGTCACTGTTCCCAAGCTGCTCCCTTGCTGAGATGTTGACCACATGGGCCAGGCTCATTCCCCAATATTAGATTCAGTATGGCCCATTTCCTAGTTGGACTATCTACATATTGTTCCAAGAAGCCCTCCTGGATGCTCCTTACAAATTCTGCCCCATCCGAGCCACAAGCATGGAGTCCCAGTCAATATATGGGAAGTTAAAATCACCCACAACAACAAGCCGTTACTTTTACATCTTGCCAAAAGCTGCCTACATATCTGTTCTTCTATCTCCCACTAGATGGTGGGACACCTATAGTAAACCCTGAACATTGTGATTGCACCCTTCATGTTCCTGAGCTCTAACCATATTGCATCATTGAGCATTCTGAGGTGTCCTCCTGCAGTATAGCTGTGATATTCTCCTGAACAAGCAATACACCTCCTCCACCCCTTTTATATTCCCCTCTATCCCATCTGAAACATATGTATCCTGAAATGTTAAGCTGCCAGTCATGTATCTCCATTAACCAAGTCTGAAATAGCAACAATTTCATAGTGCCAAGCACTTAATCCAAGCTCGAAGTTCATCTGCCTTACCTGTTACATTTCTTGCATTGAAGCAGATGTACTTCAGTCCACCAGATTTGCTTCAATCGGCAACCACACCCTGTCTGTCTTCCTCTGAGTCTAACTTGCACTATTCTGTGGTTCCCTCTCAGTGCATTCAACTTTGCATTGGTTCCCAATCCCTGCCAAACTAGTTTAAAACCTCCCGAGTGACACCAGCAAACCTCCCAACCAGAATATTTGTTCCCCTTCAGTTTAGATGCAACCCGTCCTTCTTGTACAGGTCCCACCTGCCCTGGAAGAGATCCCAATGGTCCAGATATCTGAAACCCTCCATCCTACAATATCTGTTTAGCCACGTGTTGACTGTACTATCCTCCTGTTTCTAGCCTCACTGGCACATGGCACAGGGAGTAATTCTGAGATTATAACCTTGGAGGTCTTGCTTTTTACCTTTCTACCTTACTCTCTGAACTGCTGCTGCAGGACCTCATCACTCATCCTACTATGTCGTTAGTACCAATATGTACCACAACCTCTGGCTCTTCACCCTCTTCTTCAGAATGCTATCTGCCTGTTCAGAGACATCCCGGACCCTGGACCCTGGAACCAGGAGGCAACAAACCATCCTGGAGTCTCTTTTATGTCCATAGAGGCACCTGTCTGTACCTCTAACTGTAGAGTCCCCTATAACTATTGCTCTTTTGTTCTTTGTCTTTCCCTTCTTAAGAGCAGAGCCAGCCGTGGTGCTACTAGTCTGGCTTCTGCTGCAGCTGCTGTTATATTCTGATAGATCATCCTCCCCACCCCCACCAAGAATGTGCAGAATGGTACACTTGTTAAAGAGGGGGACAACCACAAGGCATTCCCTTTCTCACAGTCACCCATCTATGTGCCTGCATCTTGGATGTTACTATATCTCTGAAAGTACTGCCTATGACGCTTTCAACCATCCTCCTGTTCCTAAGTGCATCGAATTGCCTTTACAACCTGTACATGCGGTCTGTGAGGAGCTCCACTGGCTGCACTTCCTGCAGATGTAGTCATCCGAGACACTGGAAACATTGCAGATCTCCCACATCTCACAAATGCAGCACTTAACCCCACTGACTGACATTTTTATCTCCAATCAAGCTGTTTAAGAAAATTTATTGAACATTTACCCTTATTGCTGCAAATACCTGAAGTAAGTCTTCCCTCACTCACTATCCCTGGATGTCTCACTTTCCCTTTTCTTCTGGTCCTCATGTTTTGCTTTTTCTTTTGCTTATACAACGACTTGGGGATGGAAACACTGAGGAAATGTTTGGGGTTGAACTGTCACTTGACAACAGACCCTCTGCAAACCACCTGGAAGCAGTGACTGCATTGATGCAGATCTTCCCTGCATCAGCCAATCAGCATCACCGCTGTGCTGCCCCTAAAAGTCTATTCGTATCTCTTGTCTTGTCTGTCGTTGTATTCTTAGATATTAGTTCTTTGTCATTTACTATCACTGACTTGTTTACCTTTTCACATATTAGTACTGACAGCACTTGCCTTGTTTTTACTCCTTGATTTACGACAATTTTGTAGATTTAATCCCTCGTCCCCATTATTTGGTCTAAAACTCTAATTCCCAAGTTTTATGGCTGTTTTGAACATTTGTTGCAACACGGTTTAAGAGTAGACTTTTCCAGTCACATTTTTCCCTGTACTGGTGTTGGTGCTCCATTATCTGGAACCAACTCCTAACACATCATTATTTGCAACACACAGTAATTTATCTAATCTTGCTCATGCTGGTCAGTTTTGACAGGCTATCTGAAGACAAGCAACCATCTAGGTGGTACCGTCTGATGCCTTGGTGTTTCCCTGAAGTTTTCCAAGCTGTGTCTTCACTGCTTGACTTCTTTAATTTAATTCACAGCCTACAGTCAGATATGCCTTCATTAAAAATCTAAACAATGTCATTGTTTATGTCAATGGCCATTCAGTCATGGACTAAATAATATCTCAAACTCCATAGCCACAATTATTAGTGATTTGTAAAGCTTGCTTATAATCTTGTCAACAGATTCATTTGGTTTCTGACTGCTCTGGTTAAAACCTGCTCTTCAGTTTTTGCCTTCAGATTAAAGCCCGTGTTAAACTCTTAGCACCACCTGAGGTGATATTAATTCATCAATTGCTTGATGTGCTGGGACGTCATCACTCACTGTTGCATACAAAAATATACTTGATGTGGTGATTTAGATCGATGTGCATAAAATATTGAGCCTGGTCTGTATTTCTTAACTGGCATCTCCAGACTCCTATTTCTGCTGTTGCTGCAGGGCCTCAATTTTCCTGATCTGCTGGGGCAATGATAGTTGCTGCTCTGCGAGTCTCGATTTCTTGTGATTTCCGTGTTCTCCTACCAAGCACATTTTAGAACATAGAACATAGAAAAGTACAGCAAAGTACAGGCCCTTCGGCCCACGATGTTGTGCTGTGGAATAATCCTAATCCAAAAATAAAATAACCTAACCTATATTCCCCTCAATTCACTGCTGTCCATGTGCATGTCCAGCAGTCGCTTAAATGTCACTAATGACTCCGCTTCCACGACTACCACTGGTAAACTATTCCATGCGCTCACAACTCTCTGGGTGAAGAATCTCCCTCTGACGTCTCCTCTATACCTTCCTCCTAACACCTTAAAACTATGACCCCTCGTGGCAGTCAATCCTGCCCTGGAGAAAAGTCTCTGGCTATCGACTGTATCCATGCCTCTCATTACCTTGTACACCTCGATCAGGTCACCTCTCTTCCTCCTCTCCAGAGAGAAAAGTCCGAACTCAGTCAACCTCTCCTTGTAAGACAAGCCCTCCAGTCCAGGCAGCATCCTGGTAAACCTCCTTTGCACCCTCTCCAAAGCCTCCACATCTTTCCTATCATAGGGCGACCAGAACTGGACACAATATTCCAAGTGTGGTCTCACCAGGGTTTTGTAGAGCTGCAGCATAACCTCGCTGCTGTTAAACTCGAACCCATGTCAATGAAAGCCAAAACACCATATGCTTTCTTAACAACCTTATCCACCTGGGTGGCAACTTTGAGGGAGCTGTGCACTTGAACACCGAGATCCGCTGTTCGTCCACACTGCCGAGAATCCTGCCTTTAATCCGATATTCAGCATTTAAGTTCGATCTTCCAAAATGCATCACTTTGCATTTATCCAGGTTGAACTCCATCTGCCATTTCTCAGCCCAGCTCTGCATTCTGTCATTGTCTCGCTGAAGCCTGCAATAGCCCTCGATACTATCAACGGCACCTCCAACCTTTGTGTCATCAGCAAACATACTAACCCACCCCTCAACCTCCTCCTCCAAGTCATTTATAAAAACTACAAAGAGCAGAGGCCCAAGAACAGAGCCCTGTGGGGCACCACTCAGCACTGACCTCCAGGCAGAATACTTACCATCTACAACCACTCTCTGCCTCCTGTCAGCCAACCAGTTTACTTGATCTTGAAATTTCACTTTTCCCCCTAGGTTTCTGTTGTTTCCAAAACCTTTTGTGACCCTTGGCTCTGCTATACTTCAAATTTGGAACTTTTATTCTTTGTTTTATGAGTACTTGAAAGTCATGGTCTATGGGTTATTCAAACTTTAGCATGATTACCTCTAACTGTTGCCTACTGAACTGCCATTGTTTGGGAATACATTAGCTATGGATCAGTTTGCACCATTGCCCAGTCTCTCCTTAGCCATGGCTCACCCTGCTCCTGTCTTATTGTTGTTCTGGTTGATCGCCCTTGACTACTGTACTATATAATCTGAACACAGCTAAAGTAAGGTAGTTTCAGTCCTTGCTGTGAATGCCCTGAACCATATCACATAGCATGTTGTCTGCCATCAACATTATGTTGGCTCTTCCTTTGAAACCACGAATGATATACAAGGTAGAGAAATGGTAAATCTGAACAAAACACTTCATTGAAACACTTCATATTTTCTGATGAAGGGTCCAGGCCCAAAACGTCAGCTTTCCTGCTCCTAAGAAGCTGCTTGGCCTGCTGTGTTCATCCAGCTCCACACCTTGTTATCTCGGATTCTCCAGATTCTGCAGTTCCTATTATCTCAGAAACACTTCGCTGATGCTCACATCTCCACCGCTGGTTTTAGACTGGACCAAAGTTCTACCCCTGTGGGTCACCTGACCAGGTCTTTTAAGAGGCAACACTCTCAACTACACTCATCACACTCCTCCTCCTTTATTTCAAAACTCCCATCCTTAAACTTACATACAACAATTATCAAGATTATACAGGCATTGCAGCCAACATATATACATCGGCTGGAATATTTACAAAAGCGTGGCAAGCATGGAAGAATGATCACTCCCCCTTTTAGACAAGAGGTTTCTAGAAGACTGTTTCCTTGTCTCAGAAACCTTTTCTAGTCTTGTCTCCTGGGCTTCTGAAAGCTCCTATTGCTCTGCAGATACATCCCTCTGTCGCTGTTGTTGCCCTGTGATGCCTGCTGTTATCTCCTCCCTGGGGATACAGGACAGTTTTCACATACGGTGCAGACTAGGAATGAATTGCTCTGGAAGAGACATGCAGACTAGCCGGTCTCCACATCTCGGCAACAGAGGGAGAGAGGAGGATGTTCCTCATAATTCCAGGCCGGTCCAGATGGAATCAAGACGGTTGACCATGCCAAAGTTGGTCAAACCCAAAGAGGACTCAACAGCAGCAATTTTCCCCAGACATATATTTCTGAGTCAATATGGTCTCTTATCTTTGGAATACTCTCAACCTTGAGATCCCCACCCTTCTGGCCAACTATCCTTATTGATTTTGCTGTACCACCTCTCTGGTCCCTTCCACCCTGCAGTAAGTCGAATGTGGTTTTCATGATATTAAGCATGCCAGTGAACATTGAGTTGCCGTGTATGGCATATTCCTGTTCATGCTGAGGAATGTGCTAAATTACTGTCCTGATGACCCCTCCCTTTGTTAAGCCTTTAAAGCCTGCTTCAAGGTTTGAACAATTCTCCCCTTCCTCCATTGTCATAGGGTGGTACGAAACTGATCCTACATGACTGACTGTGATTTTCTAGCCACTTCCAAACTTAAATGCCACATTTAAGGACCATTGACATTTGCTATTTGTTTAAAGTTCCCGAACCTGGCAAATATTTGACCCAGTTGGCCTGTCATTGCAGAGATAGTGGGGACTGCCGATGCTGGAGAATCTCAGATAACACGGTGCAGAGCTGGGTGAACACAGCAGGCCAAGCAGCATCAGAAGAGTAGGAAAGCTGATGTTTCGGGTCTAGACCTTTCTTCAGAAATGGGGGAGGGGAAGGGGATTCTGAAATAAATAAGGACTGAGGGAGAGGCGGATAGAAGATGGATAAAGGAGAAGATAAGTGGAGAGGAGACAGACAGATCAAAGAGGTGGGGATGGAGCCAGTAAAGGTGAGTGTAGGTGGGGAGTTAGGGTGGAGATAGGTCAGTCCAGGGAGACCGGACAGGTGAGGGAGGCGGGATGAAGGTGGTAGGTAGTAGGTGGGGGTGGAGCTTGAGATGGGAGGAGTGAATAGGTGGGAGGAAGGACAGACAGGTTAGGGTAGCGGGAACGAGCTGGGCTGGTTTAGGGATGTGGTCGGGGGAGGGGAGGGGTTAAGTCTGCTCTACCATTTAATAACACTGGGGCTGATCTGATTGTACAGCAAAACCACATTCCCAGCTTTCCGTGATAACCTTTCACTTCATGCTTAACAAGACTATATTTACCTCTGCCTTAAATAGGTCAAGGACTCTGCTTCCAGACAATTCCAAAGATTCTCAATCTTCTGAATGAGAACAAAAAAGCCTCATCTCTGTTTTAAATGGTCAACCTCAGATTTTTGAACAGTGTCCCCTCGTTTGAGATTTTGCCAGAAGAGGAAATTATTATTATCATTATTCTCTGTACCTGGTCAAGACCCCTAGCTTGCCCGATCTAATAACACAACCCCACCATTCCAGTTTGTAAATCTCCCTGAGCTGCATCTGATGACTTTCCTTAAATAAGATGACAAATGCTATATAACTGAAAAACAGCATTCCTACTTTGTACTTAATTCCCTTCACATTAATGATTTTTTTTTAGTTTTCCTCATTCTTGCTCTTTCTGTATCCAGGCATTTTGTAAATCATGCCCTCTGATACCCCCTGTATCTCAGAGCTCTGCACTCTCATTTTATGTTTTATTATTTTTCCTGCCAAATGGAAAACTTAACATTATATTTATACTTAACACGATATTATCTTTTATTATATATTTCAGTTCGCCTCCACAACTTACTTTCCTACCGAATTTTGTGTCATCAGCAAATTTAGCAACTACATCTTCATCCTAGTAATTTATATAAATTCAAAACATTTGAAACCTCTGGGCGGATCTCTTTGGCACAACACTCATTAAATCTTGAAAATCTGAAAAAGACCTCTTCCTGCCTATTCTCTGCTTTCTGAGATATTGAAGGGTCTAGGCCCAAAACATCATCTTTTGTGCTCCTAAGATGCTGCTTGGCCTGCTGTGTTCATCCTGCCCCACACTTTGTTATCTTCTATCCTCTGCTTCCTGTTAGCCAGTCTTCCATCCCTGTCAATTTGCTCCCCTTGCCATGGCAATATGCTACCCTCCGCATCAGGAGGTTTTATTTTCTGCAATAAGCTTTGATGTGACGCCTTATAAAATGCCTTCTGGATGCCTTAATACATTGCATCCACCTATTGTTCTTGAAGAACTTTAATAGATTGGTCAAACATGATTTCCCTTTTAGAAAACTACGTGGACTGCCCGATTATCTTGAAATTATCCAGTTATCCTTCTATAATTTATTTAAGAATAGCTTGCAGCATTTTTTACGGATGAAGTTGTTAACTGGACATTATCAAGAATATTTTTATCTCTACCTGAAAAATATTCACTGACCTGTCCTCCGCCAAAAAGAAGATGGAGAAAGTTACAAAGTCTCTCTGTCCCTGAGGTCGGGGTTAGGGGAATAAATCCTCATGTCTGTCCTAATAGGGCATGCCCTAAATTTAAAATAGTGCCCCCATTCCAGATAGACCCTCAAGAGGAAACATCCTTTCCATGTTCACCCTATCAAGATCATTCAGATCTTATATGTTTCAATCATGTCACTCTTCAATCTTTGAATTTGCAGTCGAAACAAGTCACCAAACTGTCCAGCCTGTGCTTTGAACAATCCACTCACTTCAGGTTTCAATCTAACATTCCTCATTTGTACAACCTCCAATTTATTTACATTCTTCCATACATTTGGAGACCAAAATATAAAACATTTGAGACGTCATCTCATCGATGCCTCAGAAAACGTCTCTGTTTTTATCTCAAATCTTTCATAATAAAGGATATCCTCCCCTTAGTCATCTTGATATTGTGCTTTAACTACAGACTGTCTTTTTTCTGACTTGTGCACGAGAACACCTAGATTGCTCTGTACTTCGGAATTCTGCAGTTGTTCTCCCTTTAAGTGCTACTTTACATTAAAAAAAAACTTCTTGCCAAAATGAACATAATATTTTCCCACATTATATTCCATCTACCATATTTTGCCCAGTCAGTCAACTTATCTATATTTGTCTTGACAAACTCCTTTTATCTTCTTGACAACATACTTTCCTTGCAGTCTTGTGTCATCTGTGAATTTAGCTATCATGCTTTTCATGAAGTCATTGATGTAAATTGTAAAAATTTGAAGAGTCAAGACCTACTACTGTGAGACTCCACTCATCTCCTCCTGCCAATACCATTTTATGCATTATTCCTATTTTCTGCCAGCCAGCCAATCTTCTGTCATGCTAATATGTCACACCCTAACCATGAGCTTTTATTTGCTGCTGTAAATTTCCACGTAGCACCTGTCAAATGCCTTCTGGAAATGCAATACATCTACAAAGCATTTACAGATTCTCATTTAGCCACGTCACATGTTACTTCAAAGAAGTCTAATTGCTCTTTCACAAAACTATGCTGAGTCTTTCCCATTACTTCAGGTTTCTTTCTAAGTATCTAACCATATCCACCTTAATGACCTCTCCGATGAAGGGTCTAGGCCCGAAACGTCAGCTTTTGTGCTCCTGAGATGCTGCTTGGCCTGCTGTGTTCATCCAGCTTCACACTTTATCATCTACCTTAATAGTTGGTTCTAACACCTTCCCCATGACTGACATTAAGCTCACTGTCCAGGGATGCCTAACCTGAGGAAGTTACCCTCCTCCCTCCAGACCAACCTCAGGGGATCTCTCTCCCACTGCACCACTTATCTTTTCCATCTTCGGTCCACCTCCCCCTCTCTCCTGTTTATTTCAGAACCTTTTCCCCATCCCCGTCTCTGATGAAGGGTCTAGGCCCAAAATGTCAGCTTTTGTGCTCCTAAGATGCTGCTTGGCTTGCTGTGTTCATCCAGCTACACACTTTGTTATCTCGGATTCTCCAGCATCTGCAGTTCCCATGAACTCTGGTCCTATAACTTCCTGTTTTTTGTCCCTCTTCATGTTTGAATACAGGGATATATTTGCCATTGTGACAGGAGCTTTCCTGAATGTAGGCAGTTGTGGAAAATTAACACCAATACAGCTGCCATCATAATAGCCACCTCTTTTAAAACCCTAGGATGAAGTCATAGAGCCATACCAAAAAGACCCGTCAATCAAACTCATCCATAATGACTACATTTCCTAAATCAATCTAGTCTCATTTGCCAGCATTTGACCCATTTCCTTGTAAACTCTTCCTATTCATACACCCATTCAGATGACTTTTAAATGTTGTAATTGTACCAGCCTTCACCACTTTCTCTGCCAGCTCATTCCATACACCCACCACTGTGGAAAATGTTGCCTCTTAGGTCCCTTTTAAATATTTCCCCTCTCAGCTTAAACCTATGCCTTCTAGTTTAAGATTCCCTACTCTTGACAAAAGACCTTGACTATTCTCTCTATCCATGCCCCTCATGATTTTATAAACTTACATAAGGTCACCCCTCAGCCTGTGATGCTGTAGGGAAAATAGTCCTAGCCTGTTCACCCTCTCCCTATAGCTCAAACCCTCCAACTTTGGGAATCCATCAAGACTTAGAGATTTGTCAGCCTATAGCTCCATCACTTTGTTTAATATTGCTTCCCTGGTAATTGTAATATCACAGTGGTCCTCTGTCCCTTCCAGATACTGACTCAGCTGTTACTGGAATTCTTCTTGTATCTTCTGTAGTGAAAGTAGAAGTAAAATTTTGTCCCTTTCATCTGGTACTTCCCTATTGTGCATTCTTCCCTATTGGTCACTTTACTTACTGTTTCCATTTTTAAATCCCTATAGAAACTCTTGCTATCTGGTTTGGGGTTTCCATCTAGCTTTCTCTCATACTCTAATTTCTTTGTTTTGATTAGCCCTTTAGTTATTCTCTGCTGTTCTTCATTTTCTGACAAATCATCTCACTTGCCAATCATCTTTGTGCATTCATATTCTTTTTCCTTTTAAGTTTGATGTTTCCCTAACTTTAATTAATCCTAGATAGTGAGACCTTCCTTCAGAATTTTTCTTTACATTAGTTTACTCAACATTCTGAAATATCCTTTAAAATATCTGCCACTACCTTCACTAATATAACCCTTTACTTAGCATCCCAGTTCACTTCATGTAACTCAGGTTTCATGCCTATAATTGACTTTATTTATGTTTAAAATACTAGTTTAAGTCTCAGTATTTTCCCTTTTAAACTGAATGTAAAATTCAATCATACTGTGGTGTTAGTGGGGTTCCTTTACCTTGAAGTGATTGATGAATTGTGTCACATTACACAATGCCAAAATAACTATAGCCTATTCTGTGGTTAATTCCATAATGTACTGCTCAAGGAAAGTGCCTCAGAAGCATTTTTTTGAATTCCTTACTCAGAGTGCCAATGTTAGTCTGATTTTTTCAGTTTATACCCAGTTTAAATTCACCCAAGTTTATTGTTGCCTCTTTATCACAAGGTCCCAGTACGTCTCCTGGCATACCTCATGCTACATTGTGATGCCTAATCAGGGGTTTGCACTCTGCTGCAGGAGATTGTTGACAATTCCTTTTGTTGTACTGTAGCCGATCACCACGACATTCCTTTTCCTCCCTGGCTTAAATGGTTTCCTGCCCCATTGTGTTGTATTTAGTTAACTCATCCACATATGGCACACACTCTCAACCAAACAAGCTGAGAGAACCTTAAATCTGTTGAAATGTTGCAAAGGCTGATAATCCTGCCCTCTGGTCCCCCTACATGCCCCAGTCAATTGCATCATCCTGTCTCTGACAGACCAGAAAGCCTATTGAAAGTGCTGTGAATGCCTGCTGGAGCAAAGAATTCAGGGAACATTTCCCATCCCTGATGCTGGCTGCAGTTTAACCTCTAGCTCCTACATACTTAATCATAGCTGCATGAACTTCAGTCACTTATGCAGACATGCTTGCCCTAAATCACAATGTTATCAGGAGTTCCCATATGCTGTAGAATTGACACATCAATTGTCCTGTCATTCTAAATAAGTTTTAATATTTTATGACCCTTACCACCAATTTGTACATTATTTGAAAACATAAGGGTTGGATCACTTTTCAATCTCTGGTTGAAGGAACTAAGGGGATTGTACATGACAGAAGAATAGTTGAGGGCACAGGTAGTGTTGAGGCAAGGATGCTGCAGGTGGACCTAAACAGGCGGGCGGAGTGGGCAAAGAACTGGCAGATGGAGTGTGGGAAAGTGTGAGGTTATGCACTTTGTTAGGAACAATAGAGGCTTAGACTGTTTTCTAAATTGAGAAATCTTTGGAAATCTGAGGCATAAGGGATTTAGCAGTTGTAGTTCAGGATTCTCTGAAAGGTCATTGGAAATTTTGGGACCCGTATTTACCTAAGGATATTATTGGCCTTGGAGGATTTCTAAGGGGTGTTGATGAGAATGATCCTGGGAATGAAGGGCTTAACATATGTGGACTGGTTTAGAACTCTGTGTCTGCACTCATGGAGTTTAAAAGGATGAGGGGGAATCTCTTTGAAACTTACAGGATACGGTGAGACCTAGATAGAGTGGACGTGCAGAAGATAGTTCCACTAGTAGGAGGACCCTAGGGCACAGTATCAGAATGAAGGGGAGACCCTTTAGAACTGAGATAAGGAGGACTTTCTTCGGCCAGAGAATGGTGAATCTGTTGAACTCGTTGCCTGGAAGGCTATGGAGACCAAGTCACTGTGTGTATTTGAGTCAAAGGTAGATATGTTCTTAATTAGATTAGATTCCCTTCAGTGTGGAAACAGGCCCTTCAGCTCAATAAGTCCACACTACCTCTTGGAACATCCCACCCAGACCCATCCCCCGCGAATCCACACAACCCTGAACACTACGATCAATTTAGCATGGCCCATCCTCCTAGCCTGCACATCTTTGGACTGTGGGAGGAAACTGGAGCACCTGGAGGAAACCCACGCAGACAGGGGGAGAATGTGCAAACTCCACACAGACAGTCACCCGAGGCTGGAATCGAACCCGGGTCCCTGGCACTGTGAGGCTGCAGTGCTAACCACTGATCCACCGTGCCGCCCTATAAGGGAATCAAACATTACATGGAGAAGGCAGGAGGATGAGGTTGAGAAACATATCAACCACGATTGAATGTTCGAGCAGATGTGATAGGCTGAATGGCCTAATTACGTTCCTGTATTTTGTGATCACTAAACAACTATGTCCTATTGCGACAATAGAGCGAGTATCAGTTTCCACAGAGAAAAGCAAAAAGAACTACACTCCCCGTTCACCAGACTCTCAGGTGAGTACTGTTTCCTCAACTGCTTTAAGGAGGCAGTCTTGGCACAAATATGTGATCTCATTTTCTCATTTAGAAGTCGGAGAATATTCCAGGGAATTGCTAAGATTCCTTCATTTTGACTGCCTTCAACAAAGGCATCAACCAGTAGTGTTCACTACAGAGAGATTCCCTCCTGTCTGCCACAGGGAACGTCATTTCCAGAGTCGTCCTCAGTTGCCCCCGTGGCTGGAGAGCTTTTTACTGAGCCACAGTGTAGATTGCATCCACCAGGATACTCAGCGGACATATCTTACAAAGAAACACAGAATATAGGAGTAGGAGTAAACCCGTTGGCCCTTCAAACCAGTTCTACTATTAGTTTGAACATGGTTGATCAAACAACTCAGCACCCCGTTCCTGCTTTCTCCCCATATCCTTTGTTGCTTTTCGGCTGAAGAAATATATCCAACTACTTTTTGAAAACATTCAATATTTTGGTCTCAACCACTTCCTATAGCAAAACATTCTACAGGCTTATCACTGACTGGTTGAATAAAATTATCTTTATTTCTTTCCCAAAAGGTTTATCCGTCGTCCTTAGACTGTGACCTGTTGTTCTGGACTTCCCGGTAATCGAGAACATCTTTCCCGCTTCTACCCTGTCCAATCATGGTAGAATTGTGTAGGATTCTATACAATAACATTATCTTCTGTCAGACCAACTTGCCCAGTTTTGAAATACTGTTGCTTTTATCTTGCAATGACGCAGCCAATTAACTGTAATGAGCTGGCTTCATTTGCCTCACACTTTGTGCACTGAGCTTTGTCATAGCAAGTGGTTACCAGGAGAACAGAGAAAATGCTTCAAGAATATCCTCAAACCCTTCCTGAAAGTAGTAAATACAATTTCCTGCTGATCTGTTGGAATTTCTTGCTTAAGACCAACTAAATTAGAGAAGAAGCACCTGTGAATGTGCAAATTGTTTGAATGTCTCTGACAAGCCCAGGTGGCAAATTGTGTAAAGAACAGAAAGGACAGTAAAAAAAACTAAAATGTCCTATCCAGCCATCTCTGCAAACACCATCAGCTCACGTCTGGCAGAATTTGTGGATCCAGTATTAGATTATCTAGTCACCTCAGTCACACATTCAGAGTGGAAACAAAGTCGTCCCTGGTTCTGAGGCTGTGGAGAAGAGGAATACTGCACCACTGGGTCTAAATTCAAATGATTTCACTTTAATCAGTTTTTAATAAGTATGAAGATCCTGAGAAGTTTCTATTTTTGTTTCCATTTTTCAACTTGTTTCCTTGGAAGTTCAGATTTTCTTTCAGTTGATTGAAGTTTCAGATTCTGTTCCTGTTTCTGCCTCGAAGCCCTCTGAAACTGCAAATTCTGTCGCAGCCTCAAGAGAAAATTGTGAAAGTGCTTGTATTGTTTATTTCCAAGATGACAGCAGATGGATTTTTTTGTCATAATAACCACAACTTGATCAATTGTGATTAAAATGGTAGTATGTTTTTCTGTTTTAGATGTTTGCTGCCAACAGAGTTGTTGAAATACTGCAAGAACAAGATGACGAAAGTTCAGTGCTACAGAAAGCACCACTAGGTAAAGAAAGCTGAAATTCATGTTGACTTTAGGAATTGATTTTATATCACACATTTGAAGTTAATATTTAGCTTTTATTTTAGACAGAACAGATGACATTGTTCCTGATTCTCAACTTTTGGCGGCGAAAGAAAAGCCTTTGTAAGTTTCATATAGTTATCAGCTATAAGTTCTTTGAAATACTGATGATTTAAATATTCATTTGGTAAAAGGGCTCATAATGGCTGTTCAATGTAAAGCATTTGGATATGGGCGAATTCATTTTCCACATTATGCACTTGCATGGTCAGTGAAAGTACATAGCTTCATTAGAAAATCAATTGAAGTACCTTAAAGTGTGTGTTATTTATTCCCAATAAAGATAGTAATAGGATTAGTTTTAGACTTTTTGATCAAAAATAGCAGAAAAGACATGATGAACTGACTGGCAACCAGATGTCTATCTTAAACATATTCTCAGAATGAGCTTCCACAGTTCTAAATGATAGAGAAGGTTCACACTCATCTGACTAAGTTCCAATTTGTTCGCCTTGTTCTGACATGGGTCATGATAACCCAAGGCAGTCCCAACATTAGGATACACCCAATTTTCCTTTATTGAAACAAGATGCACGACAAAGTACTGCAATAATAGTCATATGGGTGGCATGGTGGCTCAGTGGTTAGCACTGCAGCCTCACAGTCGCAGGGACCCGGGTTCAATTCCAGCCTTGGGCGACTGTCTGTGTGGAGTTTGCACATCCTACCCGTGTCTGCGTGGGTTTCCCCCGGGTTGTCCGGTTTCCCCCCACAGTCCAAAGATGTGCAGGCTAGGTGGATTGGCCATGCTAAATTGCCCGTAGTGTTCAGGGGTGTGTGGGTTATAGGGAGATGGGTCTGGATGGGATGCTTTAGGGGGCGGTGTGGACTTGTTGTGCCGAAGGGCCTGTTTCCACACTGTAGGAAATCTAAACTAATCTAATGTCACAAGCTTGCCTAATGCTTACAATCGCAAGTTACCCCGTTTATGTGGACTTGCCGAAGACCCAGACTAAAATAGGTGGTCAGCCTGCTGTGTTCCAATCTCCAGTCATTGATCCAATTGCTCCTATTCTTAGGCTAGCTAACTATTGCTCTGAGGCACATTGTGATATACCCCTTTCCATGTAACAATACAGTGTTTTCAATACTTGACATTGTCCAGTCTTCATCGATTGGTTCGTTGACCTTTGGCAAACATCAGTGTCACGTTTATCATGGTCAGTTGATCTTTCACCTCTTTGGACATCTGCCTGTCTTCTCCATTTTAGTGAACTTTGGCCAGGCCAGCCTGCTTTCTCCTGATCATACAGGCCATTTCCTTCCAGCCTAGTCAACTGAATGATATTTATACAGAATGATCCTTTAATAAACAACCCTTTGCTTTGTTGACAGTGGTCAACTATTACACTTGTGGCCTGGATCTGGTTTAACAGGACTTGACCCAGATGCAGTGTGCTGGAATGCAACACCTCATTTAAACGCACATATCTCTTCAGAAAACACAAGGCCATCATCCTATGAAATGACTTTTCAATTCGGCAGGCTTTGTATGACTTTTCTCATTTCGGCTGAAGCAACAAA
The DNA here is from genome assembly GCF_030684315.1 of Stegostoma tigrinum. NCBI lineage: Eukaryota > Metazoa > Chordata > Chondrichthyes > Orectolobiformes > Stegostomatidae > Stegostoma > Stegostoma tigrinum. The sequence goes on from NC_081372.1 coordinate 61,684,433, forward strand.
TTTAAGGTTAAAATCTACAAATACTAATACGAGCATTCCTTCTGTGTTTTGCTGTAGTGTGCCTTCACCATCTGTTCCACTTACTCCTCCTCCCTGTCTTTCCCCACAGCTTAAAAACCACTGGCACGGTGGCTCAGTGTTAACACAGCAGCCTCACAGCATCAGGGACCCAGATTCGATTCCAGCCTCGGGTGACTGTCTGTGTGGAGTTTACACATTCTCCCCGTGTCTGTGTGGGTTTCCTCTGGGTGCTCTGGTTTCCTCCCACAGTCCGAGGATGTGCAGGCTAGGTGGATTGGCCATGCTAAATTGCCCATAGTGTTCAGGGTTGTGTGGGTTATAGAGGGATGGGTCTGGGAGGGATGCTTCAAAGGGCAGTGTGGACTTGTTGGGCCGAAGGGCATGTTTCCACACTGGAAGGAATCTAATCTAATCATTTTTCCAGCCCAATGCATTGCTGAGGACAATATACTAAACATTAACTGTGCCTCTGTCAGGTTCGTTTTCGGAGACCCTCACGGACTTGATGCAATAACAAGACACTGACCTGTTTAGAAAAGCACAAATCCTTTTATTACAAAGCAAGTAAAAGCTGTGGAGAATCACTGTACTTAACCCGGCACAGAGTGCAGAGTCTCGTAAGTAATTCTCCCCGAGCAGCGGACAGTTCCCGCTTTTTATACTTTACTAAGTACATAATACATAAAACAATTTCACATCTCACAATGACATGATACATGAAACAATTATTACAACAGACAAAGACAGGATACAAAATAATTATTACATCAAGAACATAAAAGACCAGGATATAGTCTCGATTGTTCGTGAAGTGGCTGCTAATGACAGGAGGCGATTTCAAGTTGTTATCAGGATAGATGTGATTTCAAGTTGTCGGTGTGTCTGGCTAGAACAAAGTCTGTGCCCTGGACCCTTTGCCAGCGACAGAAGTTACATGCTTCAGAAGTCTCAGACCTTTACAAATGTTCCTCACTTAACCATATTTGAGATAGTTTAATTCTAATTTTATTCTTTCAGGAAGCTTAAGACAGTGTCTGCATACCGATGTGTGGGAAGATAAGGAGTTACAAAGTCATACACTGAATTCCTAGCTGGGCAGGAAGCTTTAGGGCAGTGCCTGCATACCTATGTGTAGGCAGATAAAAGACATTAATTTACAGAAGTATAGAAATCAATATGATGTTACCCCAGTAACATCTCAACTCTGTCTTCCTGTATACTGCAAGACCTGTTGAGATTCTCCAGTATTATCTAGTTTTATTTCAGATTTCCAGGTTCTGCAGTACTTTATTTTTGTCTTTGGATTGATCTGTGTTGCCTCTGGACTTCAGTTTGTCTAGTTATATGAATGGCTTTCTGCAGAGGTCGGTTCTTCTTTGGACAATAATTTTGTCAGTCTCAGCAGTAATGTCCATGCAATTAGGTGTCTTATGTCACCTGGTCACCTCTGTGCAATTGGTTGTAGAGATTATTTCTGCAGACATCTTCGATTTGCCTGGATGTTGTACATTTGTGTTACACCTTGCACTTACAATAATTTATTTTTACCTTTTATGTTGAAATAATTATCAAAGGCTTTCAATACATCCTTCAATGGATCTATCATGACCATAAGACATTGGCGTACTTTTGTTCCTCACAGCCCATTGCATCTGTTCAACTGTTCAAAGAGATCATTGAAATAGCTCCATGAAGGCCAGTATTCCGTCACTAAGTCATTTTTATTTACATGCACATCGTAAATGACACTGACTCAGCTAGCTCAGAGGTGGCGCTTGGATTGGAAAGAACCCCTGGCACTGCTGATTATATCTGTCAACCAGGACTGCCTGATTGGACTGGGTTAACAACCCCACACAGGAAACTCACATTTTGTGATGGCCACCTGCTGACTTTGTTCCAGTCACTAAAATCATGATTGATTTTATAATTCTCAACTCTATTTTCCTGCCTTTTCCCTCTTGCCCTTCACTCTCAACTGAAAGAACTGCGGATGCTGTAAATAGGAACAGAAATAAATTTACTGGACAAGCTCAGCAGGTCTGGCAGCATCTGTGAAGGGAAAACACAGAGTTATGTTTCGGGTGCAGTGAACCATCCTCAGAAGACAGGTCACTGGATCCAAAACATTGACTCTGTTTTTTCATTCACAGATGCTGCCGGACCTGCTGAGCTTTTCGAGCAATTTTGTTTTCGTTCCGAATAAAAATCTGCCTTCAGAAACTCAACTATAACCATAAGCCACAACCCGACAAATTAGGACAGAAATAGGCCATTTGGCCCCTCGAGCCAGCTCTGCCATTTAGTAGGATTGTGTGAGGTTGTTGACTTGCACGCCGAGCTGGCTTGTTTTTGTTCAGATGTTTTGTCACCGTGCAAGGTGACATCATCAGTTCGGCCTCTGATGAAGTGATGTTGTTCTACTTCGCATGGAATTTATGCTGTCTGGTCCATTGTGTTAGTAGTGTCATTTCTGTTTTGATCTAAATGGGTTTGTATATGGGGTCCAATTCTATATTTCTGTTCAAAACCAAAAGAACTGCAGATGCTGTAAATCAGGAACAAAAACAAAGTTGCTGGAAAAGCTCAGCAGGTCTGGCTGCATCTGTGGAGGAGAAAAAAGAGTGAATGTTTCAGGTCCGGTGACCCTTCCTCAGAACTGATGGTGGCTGGGAAAACGTCAGTTTATATGCAGAAAATAGGGAGGTGGGTGGGGTAGGGAGAAAGGCTCACCGGACCTGAAACGTTAACTCTTTTTTCTCCTCCAGAGATGTTGCCAGACCTGCTGAGCTTTTCCAGCAACTTTGTTTTTGTCCTATATTTCAGTTGACAGCGTCACGGGTTGGGAATTCTCATGCGTGTCCCTGTTTGTCTTGGACGAGTATGATTATATTGTCCCAGTTAAACTAATTGTCTTCATTGTCTGAGTGTACTGATATGAAGGAAAGTTCATCGCACCATTTTGCTGCTAGCTGATGTTCGTCTTCTGATGGCTAGTTTCCTTTCTGTATGTCTTATGTAATGTTTGTGGCAGTCGTTGCATTGTATTGTAAACCATGTTAATTCTGCATGTTGTGGGAATGAGGTCTTTAATCCTTGTGAGTGTTTGTCAGAGTGGTTATTGGCTTGTGGGCCACCATGATTCCTAGTGGTCATAGGAGCCTTGTTGTCAGTTCTGATTTGTTATTGACGTAGGGCAGTGTGGTCAGTGTGTTTGAATGTACTGTGTCCTCTTGTTGTACGTTTAGTAGGCATCAGCAGATAAAGTTGCAGAGACATCTATTCATAGTGAACATAGAACATAGAAAAGTACAGCAAAGTACAGGCCCTTCGGCCCACGATATTGTGCTGTGGAATAATCCTAATCCAAAAATAAAATAACCTAACCTATATTCCCCTCAATTCACTGCTGTCCATGTGCATGTCCAGCAGTCGCTTAAATGTCACTAATGACTCCGCTTCCACGACTACCACTGGTAAACTATTCCATGCGCTCACAACTCTCTGGGTGAAGAATCTCCCTCTGACGTCTCCTCTATACCTTCCTCCTAACACCTTAAAACTATGACCCCTCGTGGCAGTCAATCCTGCCCTGGAGAAAAGTCTCTGGCTATCGACTGTATCCATGCCTCTCATTACCTTGTACACCTCGATCAGGTCACCTCTCTTCCTCCTCTCCAGAGAGAAAAGTCCGAGCTCAGTCAACCTCTCCTTGTAAGACAAGCCCTCCAGTCCAGGCAGCATCCTGGTAAACCTCCTTTGCACCCTCTCCAAAGCCTCCACATCTTTCCTATCATAGGGCGACCAGAACTGGACACAATATTCCAAGTGTGGTCTCACCAGGGTTTTGTAGAGCTGCAGCATAACCTCGCTGCTGTTAAACTCGAACCCATGTCAATGAAAGCCAAAACACCATATGCTTTCTTAACAACCTTATCCACCTGGGTGGCAACTTTGAGGGAGCTGTGCACTTGAACACCGAGATCCGCTGTTCGTCCACACTGCCGAGAATCCTGCCTTTAATCCGATATTTAGCATTTAAGTTCGATCTTCCAAAATGCATCACTTTGCATTTATCCAGGTTGAACTCCATCTGCCATTTCTCAGCCCAGCTCTGCATTCTGTCATTGTCTCGCTGAAGCCTGCAATAGCCCTCGATACTATCAACGGCACCTCCAACCTTTGTGTCATCAGCAAACATACTAACCCACCCCTCAACCTCCTCCTCCAAGTCATTTATAAAAACTACAAAGAGCAGAGGCCCAAGAACAGAGCCCTGTGGGGCACCACTCAGCACTGACCTCCAGGCAGAATACTTACCATCTACAACCACTCTCTGCCTCCTGTCAGCCAACCAATTCTGAATCCAGACAGCCAAATCACCCTGTATCCCATACCTCCTGACTTTATGAATGAGCCTGCTGTGGGGAACCTGATCAAATGCTTTGCTGAAGTCCATGTACACATCCACTGCTCGACCCTTGCAACCTGTCAAAGACCTCAATAAGATTTGTAAGGCATGACCTTCCCCTCACAAAGCCATGCTGACTCCCTTTAATCACACTATGCTTTTCCAAATAGTCATAAATCCTACCCCTCAGAATTCTTTCCAAAACCTTGCTGACCACAGATGTAAGTCTTACTGGTCTGTAATTTCCAGGGATTTCCCTATTCCCTTTCTTGAAAAGAGGAACAACATTTGCCTCCCTCCAATCTTCCGGTACGACCCCCGTGGAGAGTGAGGAAGCAAAGATCTTTGCCAGCGGTTTAGCAATCTCCTTTCTCAGTTCCTGGAGCAACCTAGGATAAATCTGGTCTGACCCTGGGCACTTATCAATCTTAATGTTTGCCAAAATGTCTAGCACGTCAACTTCCTCAATCTTGATCTGTTCAAGCCTGTTTTCCTGCTCCTCAAAGTTCTCATTCACAACAAGGTCCCTTCCTTAGTGAAAACCGAAGCAAAAAACTCAGTTAGGGCTTCCCTTATCTGCTAAGACTCCACACACAAGTTCCCTACGCTATCCCTGATCGGCCCTACCTCTTCCTGATCATTCTCTTATTCCTCCCACATGAGTAAAATGCCTTCGGGTTCTCCCTAATCCTTCCTGCCAAGCCTTTTTCGTCCCCCCTCCTGGCCCTCCTCAGTCCACTTTTGAGCTCCTTCTGAGCAAGCTTGTAATCCTCTAAAGCTGTGCTAGACCCTTGCCTCCTCCACCTTATGTACGCTGCCGTTTTCTTTTTGACAAGAAGCACCCCGTACCCGTCATCCAAGGCTTCTTAATCTTACCCCTTCTTACCTGTCTCAGAGGAACAAATTTATGCATCACTTGCAACAACTGCTCCTTAAACAGCCTCCACATGTCTGCTGTGCCCTTTCTGTGGAACAATTGCTCCCAATCTGTACTTCCCAACTCCTGTCTGATAGCGTCATAGTTTCCTTTACCCCAGTTAAATATCTTCCCCTGATAACTGCTCCTTTCCCTTTCCATGGCTATGGTAAATGTGAGGCTGTTGTGGTCACTGTCACCAAAGTGTTCTCCCACCGCGAGATCTGACACCTGTCCTGGCTCATTGCTGAGCACCAAATCCAAAATGACCTCTCCCCTTGTCAGCCTGTCCACATACTGAGTAAGGAAACCCTCCTGTACGCACCTGACAAAAACGGCTCCATCCAAACCATCTGCACGAAGGAGGTTCCAATCTATATTGGGAAAGTTGAAGTCACCCATAACAACAATCCTGCTATGTTTGCACTTTTCAACAATCTGCCGGCCAATGAGTTCTTCGATCTCCCTCCTGCTATTTGGGGGTCTGTAAAAAACCCCCAGTGAGGTGACTGCTCCCTTGCTGTTCCTAACTTCCACCCATACTGACTCAGCCGATAAACCTTCCTCAGAAACCTCAGCCCATAACACCTCAGTAGACGAGTCCTCATCAAAAGTTCTTTCAGCCACCGCATTACTGTCCTTGACCAACAAAGCCACACCTCCCCCTCTTTTACCACCTTCCCTGAGCTTAATGAACGATCTAAACCCTAGAACCTGCAACATCCATTCCTGACCCTGCTCTATCCATGTCTCCGAAATGGCCACAACATTGAAGTCCCAGGTACCTATCCAAGTTGCAAGCTCACCTACCTTATTCCGGGTACTCCTGGCATGAAAGTAGACACACTTCAATCCAGCTTGCTGTCTGCCAGCACACTCCTGTGACAGTGAAGTCCTGACCATGTCCTCCCTACGCTCATCCTCCTGTGTACTAGGACTACACCTGAATTTCCCATCCCCCTTCTGAGTTATCAATCACAGCTGTAAGAATACACTCGGACTATGCCCCTGCAGCTCCCTATGGCAAGGAATTCTAAAGACAGTCCACAAGAAGAAATTTTTCTTCGTTTCAGTCTTAAATCGGCACCCCTTAATTCTGAGACTACACCCTCTGGTTCCTAGACGCTCCCACGGAGGAAGCTTCCTCTGAATACTTGCCTTGTCAAGCTCCTTAAAAATGCTATATTTCTCAACAACATCACCTCTCATTCTTCTAACCTTCGGTGAGCAGAATTAATGTCTTAGCCTTTCCAGCTCTCTGCAATAAAGGATTCCACAGATTGCGTACCCTCAGAGTAAAACAAACTCCTCCTCATCTCTGTTTTAATTGGGTGACTGCTCATTCTGAGATTATGCCTCTCATTTTAGACTGTCCCAACAAGGTTAACAACCTTTCCTTATCCAACCTGTCAAGTCCCCCATGAATGTTTCAGTGAGGTTCATTCTTCTAAACTCCAGTGAGTACAGGCCCAACACACACAGTCTCTGCTCATAAGACAGTCCCTCCACACCCAGGATCAACCTGCTGAGCTTTCTTTGGATTGGATCCAATGTCGGTGTATTTTGCAATAGAAAAAGGACCACAACGGTTCATATTATTCCAGCTGTTTTCTGACTAGTACATGCCGTCGTTTAAGTGAAGCCTCCCTATTTAAATAGCCCATTTTATTTGGAGTAAAGGCCAATATTCCATTTGCCTTCATTATTACAGGCAATTGCTGACTTGTGAATGAATACTTTTACAAGTTGAATTGTGCACAAGTTGGAACACATGTCTGTTGTACCTTTTACAGCTTGTATGTATAAAGTAGTTTACAAAGCCTAAAGCCTGAACACTATTTATTTAATATTATAAACAACATGCAAAATAAGAAATAAATCAGTCTTACTTTAAATTCTGATGCTGGCTTGTATGCCAGGAGGTGCAGTCCTAGGAGGGCATAGCAGGGCTTATTTGAAAAAAGGAAGTGACACTGATGGAGATGTTGCTGGATTTGATGGGACTGGTTCTGGATGCTTTTCCACCATCTTGAAACATTTCAAGGGAAAATTGAACTGAACTTTTTTCTTTTCTTCAAATATTTCCTTATATCATTGCAGGCACTCATTGACAACTCTATGGACCTTGGTGTATCTTGATAAGTGTTGTGGTTATTTCTGAGACTGTTGTGGTTATTTCAGAGATCTGCTTGTCACCCTACTATTCTCTGACCCTTATCTGTAGAAAGTGATCAGACTTGTTAAAGAGAAGGCAAATGGAATCTTCAGTGTTTAAAACAATCTTTATTGCTTGCTGTAGCAGTGGACTCCTGGGATCTGAACATGACCCTCTGGAGACACAGGAGAAAGGATTATAAAGGCAGTCAAACTCTCAGATTCAGTTACATGAAAATAACATTTCCCATTAAGAGGTGTACAGTTATCAAAATGCAATCATTACTATTGCTTAGGTTTTCAACATTAATAGAATGTGAGTATCACGAACCAATCATGACAGAAGAATGCCTACCTAATTGTAGTATACAATTATGAATAATGATTTATTAGAACATGGAACAATACAGGCCCTTTGGCCCATGGCGTTGTGTCGAACTTTTATGCATAATACTCCAGATGTGGCCAAATCAGGGTTTTGTACAGCTGGAGCATAACTTCACAGCCCTTGTACTCAATCCCTCTATTAATGAAAGCTAACACACCATATGCCTTCTTAACAATTCTATCCACCTGGGTGGCAGCTTTTAGGGAATTGTGGACATGAACCCCACGATCCCTCTGCTCCTCCACACTGCCAAGAATCTTTCTGTTAACCCTGTATTCTGCTTTCAAGTTTGTCCTTCCAAAATGAATTATCTTACACTTTTAGGGTTAAACTCCATCTGCCGCTTCTCAGCTCAGCTCTGCGTCCCATCAATGTGCCTTTGTAACCTAGAACAGGTCACTTTTGTATCGTCTGCGAATTTACCAATCCACCCTTCCACACCTCCATACAAATCATTTACAAAAATCACAAATAGAAGAGGACCCAGAACAGATCCTTGTGCTATAACAATCATAACTAAGTACCATGTTGAATATTTTCCACCGACTACCAACCTTTGTCTTCTAAGAGTCAGCCAACTCTGAATCCAATCTGCCACATTTCCCCCTATCCCATGCCTCCTTACTTTCTGCACGAGCCACCTTGGGGAACTGTATCAGATGTCTTACTTAAATTGATGTGTCCCACATCCACTGCTTTACCTTCATCCAAGTGTTTGGTCACCTCTTCAAAGAATTCAGTAAGGTTTGTGAGGCATGATCTATCCCTCACAAATCCATGCTATCACAAACCAAACTGTGCCTATCAAAGTGATCATAAATCCTATCTCTCAGAGCCCTTTCCGGTAATTTGCCCACCACTGAAAGACTAACTGGCTTGTAATTTCTGGGGTTATCCCTATTCCCATTTTTGAACAAGGGAATGATGTTTGCCTCTCTCCAATCTTCCGGCACTATATCCATGGACTGTAAGGACGAAAAGATCATCGCCAAAGGTCCTGCGATCTCTTCCCTCGCTTCCCATAGAATCCCTGGATAAATCCCATCAGGCCCAGGGGACTTATCTACCTTCAAGTTCCTTAAAATTCCTAGTATATCTTCATTACTAACATCCAATTCCCCTAGCCTACCAGCCTGTTTAGGTCCCTCTCAGTTGTGAATACCAAAGAAAAGTATTCATTAAGGACCTCTCCTATCTCTTTAGGCTCCGTGCAGAAATTCCCTTTACAATCCTTGATTGGCCCTACCCTTTCTCTGATCATTCTCTTATTCCTGACGTACGTGCAAAAAGCCTTGGAGTTTTCCTTGATCCTATCTGCCAAGGTTTCCTCATGCCCCCCTATAGCTCTGCTCAGCCCTTTCTTCAGCTCCTTCTTGGCTAACTTGTATCCCTCTAGAACCTTTCCCAGTCCTTGTTTCCGAAACCTTATATAAACATCCTTCTTCCTCTTAACTAGCTGTTCGACCTTTCTCAAGAACCAAGGCTCCCTCACTCGACTACATCTTCCCTGCCTGCTAGGGACAAACATATCGATCAAATGCAGTATGCTTTCCTTGAACAATCTCTACATTTCTATAGTCCTCTTCTCTGACAGCATCTGTTCCCATTTTTTGTTACCCAGTTCTTGTCTAACAGAATTGTAGTTACCCTTACCCCAATTATGAACCTTCCCCTGCTGTATGTACCTAATCTTTTCCATGACTGTTGTAAAAGTAACAGAGTCATGATCACTACCGCCAAAATGCTCTCCTACCAACAGGTCTAACACTTGGCCTGGTTCATTGCCAAGCACCAAATCCAAAGTGGCCTCTCCTCTTGTTGGTCTATCAACATACTGTGTCAGGCATCCTTCCTGAATGCGCTGGACAGAAACGGCTATTATAACGAAAAAGTTTCCAATCAATATTTGGAAAGCTGACATCACCCATGACTACAACCCTGTGACTTCTGCACCTTTCCAATATCTGCTTCCCAGTCCGCTCCTCCATTTCTTTGGTCATTCTCTGGCCATTTATTGTCACTTGGACTTTGCAATGAAGAACACAGCAAAATACAGTGAAAAGCTTCAACTGCTGCCACAATATGGCGTTATTGAATATTTGAAGAATAAAAGAATAAAGCTGAAAGGGTCCATATTCGTTCTACTGCCTACACCATGAGTCCTTAGGCCTGAGCCGGCAGACCAATAACACCCAGCACCGCCACCCTCTGCTGCCTGCACTGGACCCACCAACATCGGAGTTGCCACTGTTCAGGAGCTGTCTCTTTGTTGTTAGGCCACCTCCTCAACCAGCCACCAATGCTGGATCCATTGCTAGACCCACTCTCATTCCGTAACTTGGAGCCCCCCACGCTGCCGCCACTGCCTCGCGAATGAGCAGATGTCCCCACTCTGGGTCTACTGCAACCGGCAGTCCCTGGCTCCGCTACTGCTGCGGCCTTAAGGACACCTGGAGTCCCTTCTGGGGCATACTACAACCAGAAGCCAACGGCTGTGTTGCCAGGCCAGGCAGCCACCTCCACTGGCTGCTGTCCGCCACAATGTCACCTTAGCTGCCACTGCTGACCAGGAAGATGAAGAAGAAAAAGAAAGAAGACAAAAAGGGTAAGGAAAGAAGGGAGGAAGTGGCCGCCTGGAGAAGACAGGTCAAGGAGCTCAAATGTTGCTTACTTTGCCGATGCTGCCATCTTGTCGAGAGTGTTACAGTAAAATCAGTGAGAAGGCGCATACATATTACCAGCTCTAGTTGCCCTACAGGCAACAATTTGTTCTTCACATATTGGTATATGTCTGCCAAGTGTAAATCAGACATTCTCCCCTGTGTCCAATGTCCCTGGTATTATAAGGGCTTCCCTCAAGGCACAACAAGTTCAATGCATAGACAACCTCTTTGTGGAACAGTGAGCATTATTATTCCTTTGTCAACTTGCAAACAAGTTGTCTCCAAGAGCAAAAGGGTATGGTGATCCCACATATCTTCCCATGAAATGTCTGTACCCTTTGAGGCCTAATACCTCTGGTGTATCTTCCTGGGAACTGACAGCTTGCAAGTTTGTGTTCTTTAATATTGATCCACACCTAGGAACTTGCAATTGTATGCTAGTTTAATGTCACTCTGCATGATATACTTTTCTTTTGAACCCTTTCAGCCCCTCCTCTTTTCCAGTGATTTGCCTACATAGGTTAATTTTATGTTGAGGAGACCTCTGTGATCCTTTGGGAAGTCAGACCTCTGGATCTGGGGAGGCATCCTAAATTACCCTGCTATAAATAGCAGCTGCTACACTTTCCCAATCCTGCTTTTGAATAGTGCCACTAGTGTATTGTGAGGTGTGGCCATAATCTTCATCATTCTTTGAGATTGACCACACATAACCATTGCCGTTGTTAGCAATAGCCCTGTTTGATTAGTAAACCCCATTCTGGTTATGTCATACTTATGAGTTACACCATTTCCTGCAGTCCGTGGCAATTGGTAATATCACTTCCGATGGCAGTTTTAGCTTTGGGAGAGGTGATGGTCGGGGGTATTATCGTCAAATCATTAATCCCAAGACTCAGCTAATGTTTTGGGGTCCCAGGTTTGAATCCTGTCACAGCAGATAGTTAAATTTGAATTTAAAAAAAAATCTGGAATTAAGAATCTACTGATGACCATGTAATCCTTGTTGATTATCAGAAAAACCCATTTCATGCATTAATGACCTTTTTGGAAGGAAGTCTGCCTTCCCCATCAATGGTCGACATGCCATAAAGATGTATAACATGGTAACAGACCCTTTGGTCAAACTCAGCTATGATGACTAGATATTCTAAATTAATCTCATCCCATTTTCCAGCTTTTGGCCCATATCCCTCGAAACCCTTTCTATTCACGTACCCATTTGGAATATTGTGATTGTACCAGCTTCTACCATCTCCTCTGGCAGCTCATTCCATAAATGCGCCATGCTTGGTGGGAAAAAGTTGCCCCTTAGGTTCTTTTAAAATCTTTCTCCTGCCACCTTAAATCTATGAACTCCCATATCTTCTGGTAGACACCTTAATTATTCACCCTAACCCCACCCCTCATGATTTTATAAACCTCTATGATGTCACCCCTCAGCCTCCAAAACTCCAGGAAAAGAAAAAGCCCCACCCTTGGTGGCACGGTGGCTCAGTGGGTAGCACAGCAGCCTCACAGCACCAGGGACCCGGGTTCGATTCCAGCCTCGGGCGACTGTCTGTGTGGAGTTTGCACATTCTCCTCGTGTCTACGTGGGTTTCCTCCGGGTGCTCCGGTTTCCTCGCACAGCCCGAAGATGTGCAGGCTAGGTGGATCGGCCATGGGAAATTGCCCGTAGTGTTCAAGGGTGTGTGGGTTATAGGGGTATGGGTCTGGGTGGGATGCTCCAAGGGGCGGTGTTGGGCCGAAGGGCCTGGTTCCACACTGTAGGGATTCTAAACCTGGAAAATCTAAACCTAAACCTATTCAGCCTCTCCTTATAACTCACTGTAACCCTGGCAACATCCTTATAGATCTTTTCTGAACCCTTTTGAGTTTCACAACATCCTTCCTATAGTAGGGAGACCAGAATTGAGCACAGTATTCCAAAAGTGGCGTAACCACTATCCAGTGCAGCTGCAACGTGTTTTCCCCAACTTTAATACTCAATGCACTGATCAAAAAGGCAAATATACCAAATGCTGCCTTTGCAAACCTGTCTACTTGCAAGCCCACTTTCAAGGAACTATGAACGTGCACCCCATTGCCTCTGTACTGCAGCACTCCTCAGGAACTTATTGTTAACTGTATAATTCCTGTCCTACCAAAATGCATTTATCTAAATTAAATTCCATCTGCCACTCGTTGACGAATTTGTCCATCTGATCAAGCTCTCTGTACTGTGAGATAACCTTCTCTACTACAGCATTAATTTTGGTGCCATCTGCAAACTTACTAACAGTACCTCCTGTATTCACATCCAAATCATTTATATAGATGACAAAAAGCTTTGGACTCAGCATCAATCCTTGCGGCACACAGGCCTCCAGTCGAGAAGCCAGCCCTCCACCACCACCCTCCATCTCCTATTTTGCATCCGGATGCCTAGCTCTCCATGTATTCTATGTGGTCTATCCTTGCTAACTAGTCTACGATGCAGAAGCTTGTCAAATGCCTTGCAGAAGTCCTTTTAGACAATGTCTACTGTTCTGAATTCATCAGTCTTCTTCACTTCTTCAGAAACTCAGTCAAGTTAGTGAGACACGATATTACATGTACAAAGCCGTGTTGACTGTTCTTAATCAGTCCGGGCCTTTCCAAATGTATATAAATCTTGTCGCTCAGAATCCCTTCTAACAGCTTACCCACCACTGATGTCAGGCTCACTGGTCCCCTAGCTTTTCCTCACTACCTTTCTTAAATAATGGCACCAAGTTAGCCAACCACCAGTCTCCTAGCACCTCACCCATGGCTATCGATGATACAAATATCTGAGCAAACAGAGATAACGAGGTGTAGAGCTGGATGAACACAGCGGGCCAAGCAGCATCATAGGAGCAGGAAGGTTGATTTATCGGGCCTAGACCCTTCTTCAGAAAAAGGCCAGATACCAGCATCACCAACCCAGAACAGAACCAGCAGAGGTGGCAGCCCAGTTGTATACATTCTAGAGGGCGTTGCCTTGGCAGTCCTTGGCATTGACTCCCAACCCCATGAAATCTCATGGACAAGGATCCCTCCTTGAGATTACCACCCTTGGCTGATGAATCGGTACTCCTCCATTTTAAACAATGCATGAAGGAAAGCACTGAGGCTCACAAGTGCACAAAATGTACTCTGGGTTGGGGATTTCAATGTTCACCACCAAGAGTCTACAATTAGTGATTGAGCCGATCAGGCCCTAAAAGACATAGCTGCTAAATTTGGTCACCTGTAGGTGGTGTGGGAAGAACATACTTGTTCTTACCAAATGTTGGCTGCAGATACATCTGGCAATGCCAGGGTAGATTTGAATGACCATCACACTGTCCTATGGTTACATTGAGAATAATCTACTTCATATTGTGTGACACTGTCACCCGTGCTAAATGGGATAGACTTCGAACAGATCTAGTAACTCAAAACTGGGCATACACCTCCTCGCACCCACCCTCCTGCAAAAATTCCATCCCCATTCCCAATTCTTCTGCCTCTGCCGCATCTGCTCCCAGGATGAGACAGATGTCCCAGTTCTTCAAGGACCGCAACTTTCCCCCCGCAGTGGTGGAGAACGCCCTTGACCGCGTCTCCCGCATTTCCCACAACACGTCCCTCACACCCTGCCCCCGCCACAACCACCCCACGAGTATTCCCCTCGTTCTCACACACCACCCCACCAACCTCCGGATACAACACAACATCCTCTGACACTTCCGCCATCTACAATCTGACCCCGCCACCCAAGACATTTTTCCGTCCCCACCCTTGTCTGCCTTCCAGAGAGACCACTCTCTCCGTGACTCCCTTGTTCGCTCCACACTTCCCTCCAACCCCACCACACCCAGCACCTTCCCCTGCAACCGCAGGAAGTGCTACACTTGCCGCCACACCTCCTCCCTCACCCCTATCCCAGGCACCAAGATGACTTTCCATATTAAGCAGATGTTCACCTGCACATCTGCCAATGTGGTATATTGTATCCATTTTGCCCGGTGTGGCATCCTGTACATTGGGGAAATCAAGCGAAGGCTTGGGGACCGCTTTGCAGAACACCTCCACTTGATTCGCAGGAAACAACTGCAGCTCCCAGTCGCGAACCATTTCAACACCCCCTCCCATTCTTTAGACGACATGACCATCATGGGCCTCCTGCAGTGCCACAATGATGCCACCCGAAGGTTGCAGGAACAGCAACTCATATTCCGCTTGGGAACCCTGCAGCGCAATGGTATCAATGTGGACTTCTTAAGCTTCAAAATCTCCCCTTCTCTCACTGCATCCCAAAACCAGCCCAGTTCGTCCCCTCCCCCCACTGCATCACACAAGCAGCCCAGCTCGTCCCCTGCCCCCACTGCATCCCAAAACCAGCCCAGCCTGTCTCCGCCTCCTTAACCTGTTCTTCCTCTCACCCATCCCTTCCTCCCACCTCAAGCCGCACCTCCATTTCCTACTTACTAACCTCATCCCACTTCCTTGACCTGTCCGTCTTCCCTGGACTGATCTATCCCCTCCCTACCTCCCCACCTATATTCTCTTCTCCACCTATCTTCTTTTCTCTCCATTTTCGGTCCGCCTCCCCCTCTCTCCCTATTTATTCCAGAACTCTCTCCCCATTCCCCTCTCTGATGATGGGTCTAGGCCCGAAACGTCAGCTTTTGTGCTCCTGAGATGCTGCTTGGCCTGCTGTGTTCATCCAGCTTAACACTTTGTTATCCATGATGTGCGGTGGGCCATCAACAGCAGCAGAATTGTATTCATGGCCTAGCATATCCCCTACTGAACCATTACCATCAAGCTTGGGGCAGAACAGTGGTTAGCACTGTTGCCTCACAGCGTCATGGACCTGGGTTCAGGCCCACCCTCGGGCGACTGTCTGTGTGGAGTTTGCATTTTCTCCCCGTGTCTGCCTGGGTTTCCTCCTGGTGCTCCGGTATCCCCTCACAGTCCGAAGATGTGCATCGAGGGCCGAAGGACCTGTACTGTACAGTAATGTTCTATGTTCTATATATGTGCAGATTAGGTGGATTGGATATGCTAAATTGTCCATAGTGTTTACGTATGTGTCGATTAGTGGCTGCTCTGAGTGTCAGTGTGGACTTGTTGGGCCAAAAGGCCTGTTTCGACGCTGTAGGGATTTTATAAGGGCATGCCATAAGCAGCACCAGGCATACTTGAAGATGAGGTGCCAACCTGTTGAAGCCACCAAACAGCATAAGCAGCAAGTCATTGACAGAGCTAAGCGAACCCATAACCGACATATCAGATCTTACGTTCTGCAGTCCTGCCATATCCAGCTTGAGTTTTGGTACACATTTAAGCAACTCACTGGAGGAAGAGGCTCCACAAATATCACCATCCTCAATGATGGAAAAATCTGAAGCATTTGCAGCGATCTTCAGTCAGAAGTTATGATTTCATGATCCATCTCGGCCTCCTGCAGTGGTCTCAGCATCACAGACACCAGTCTTTAGTCAATTTGATTCGGTCCATGTGATATCAAGATATGCTTGTCGACACTAGATACTTCAGCTGCTACATCAATGACCTTCTGATCATTGTAGGTCAGAAGTAGGAATGTTCAACAATGATTGCATAATGTTGAGCACCATTTGCGACTTCTCAGATATTGAAGTCGTCCAAGTTCCTAATGCAGCAAGATCTGGACAATATCCGGGCTGTAAGTAACATTCACACCACACCAAAGCCACGCAATAATCATCACCAGTAAGAGACAATCTGACTACCACTCCTTGACTTCAGTGGTGTTACCATCACTGAAAACTCCACTGTCAATATCTTGGGGTTTACAATTGACCAGAAACTCACTGGAATCACCACATAAACACATTGGCTATACGAACAAGTCAGAGGCTAGAAATATTGAGGCATGTAACTCACCTCCTGACTCCCCAAAGCCTATCCATCATCTACAAGCACATGTTAGGTGTGTGATGAAATACTCCCAACTTGCTTGGATAATGCTGGTCAAACAACATTCAAGAAGATTGAAACCATTCAGGTCAACACAGCCTACTTCTTTGGCACAACATTCTCAAGCATCCACTCCCTCTACCACCAATGCTCATTTGCAGCAATGTGTACTGCCTACAAGATACACTTCAGAAATTCACCAAAGCACCTGAGATATTCCTTCCAAACCTATGACCACATCCATTTAGAAGGATGATGGCAGCTGATATATGGGAACTCAACCACTTTCAAGTTCCCCTTCAAGCCACTCAACATCCTAATTTATGTATAGAACATTACAGCACAGTACAGACCCTTCGGCCCTCGATGTTGTGCCGACCTGTCATACCAATCTGAAGCTCATCTAACCTACACTGTTCCATGTACGTCCATATGCTTGTCCAATGACGACTTAAATGTACCTAAAGTTGGTGAATCTACTACCGTTGCAGGCAATGCATTCCATTCCCTTACTACTCTCTGAGTAAAGAAACTACCTCTGACATCTGTCCTATACCTTTCACCTCTCAATTTAAAGCTATGCCCCCTCGTGCTCGCCGTCACCATCTTAGGAAAAAGGCTCTCCCTATCCACCCTATCTAACCCTCTGATTATTTTATATGTTTCAATTAAGTCACCTCTCAACCTTCTCTCTAACGAAAACAGCCTCAAGTCCCTCAGCCTTTCCTCGTAAGACCTTCCCTCCATACCAGGCAACATCCTAGTAAATCTCCTCTGCATCCTTTCCAAAGCTTGCCATTGCGACAATGTCACTGGGTCAAAATCCTTAAATTCCCTCTGTAATGGCATTGTGGGTCAACCCACAACATTTGGACTGCAACGGTTCAAGAATTTGGTTCACCACCACCTTCTCAAGGATGACATGGTACAGGCAATGAATGCTGGCCAGCCAGCAACTCCCAAAAAAAAAATTCAGGGTGGCGAGGCTTACTTGTATTCGTCCCTTTGAGTTGCTGTCCCGGATATATGATACATTCTTGAGCATTCTGTAGGTTTCTGCGTAGCCTGGCAGATTCCCTGTTCTGGGGACTTGTCGACTTACATTGAGTCATCAAACCAGGCCTCACTCAGGTAGCCTAATGCTTTGCTGGGCACATGGAACTCTTACAACATAAGCACATACTGTCTCTTCCTCTGATTCTGAACAGCACTATTCAGTACTCACATATGCTTTGTGGGTAATATATCCTTTGGACAAGATCTTCTTTTCTGCCCCCAGGCATTTAAATCTGTAACTGGCCTTGAAGACCGTATAGGATAAGTTCTCTTGTGGAACTGCTACAGTGTAATAGAATGAATTTTATAAAAACCTTGAGAACTGCAGATGCTGTAACCAGGATCAAAAACAGAAGTTGCTGGAAAAGCTCAGCATGTCCAGCTGCATCTGTGAAAGAAGGGTCACCAGACTCGAAGCATTCATGCTGATTTTTTTCCACAGATGGTGCCAGACCCACTGAGCTTTTCCAGCAATTTCAGTTTTTGTTTTGACAATGAATTTTATATTTTCCTTTGCTGGACCCCCACCTGTTAACGATGACCAGAATACTGACAGGTCCAGACAGAGTGGACATGGTGAAGATGTTTTCATTAGTAGGGGAAACTAGGACCTAAGGGCACAGACTCACAGTGAAGAGGTGACCCTTTAGATGTGAGACAAGGAGGAATTTCTTCAGCCAGAGGCGGTGTATCTGTGAAACTCGTTGTAGAGGCCAAGTCATTGAGTGTATCTAAGACAGAGTGTGCTGCGTTTTTGCTTCGTAAGGGGATCCAAGGTTTAGGTGCGTAAAACCAGAGAATAGGGTTGAGATACATATCAACCGTGATTGAATGGTAAAGCAGACTGGTAGGGCCGAATGGCATAATTTTGCTCCTTTGTTTTATAGTCTGATGATTAATACATGTTATCTGCAGAATTTCCCTTTTTAATTTCAACTTTGGTGTATTCCTGATCGAACTGCAGCAATATGTTGGTATTGTCTCCCATCACTAAACAGTGCATTTCTCCATGCCTTTAAGCATTGTGAGAATCATATGTCTGTCACCCTTTTGTTTACAAGATCTATCCACTTCCTATGTTTTTAGGTGAGGTAAAGCAATGTAGTCCCCTGTCTTCCCCATATTTAGTGTCATAGACTTATATAGTGTGGAAGCAGACACATCAGCTCAACATATCTGTAGTAACTAATGAACAGCAAACTGTATTAATCCCATTTATACCTGCACTACTATGCACTTGCTTTTTATGTCTTGTCCAGATACTTCTTAAATGTTGCAAATGTACCAGTCTCCACCACCTTCCCAGGCAACCATTCCACATTGCTACACCATCTGCATGACAACATTTTTCCTCAGATCTCCTTTAAACCACTTACTTGTCAACATAATTATTCCCTCTCATGTTAAACACGGCTGCCATTGGGAAAAGATTCTCACAATCTACCCTATCTATGTCTTTCATTGTTTTGAATACCTCAATCAGATCCTCAAGCCTCCTGTGCTCCAAGGAAAGCAAATGCAACCTGTCCAATCTCTCCTCATAAATGAAACTTTCCATTCCAGCTAACATCCTGGTGAATCTCCTCCGAACATTGGTAGATTTCCAACCCTCTTGGGCTTTTCCCGAATCTAGGAATTCTTGGAAGATTACGACTAATGTATTCACAATCTTAGTAGCTAGTTCTTTTAATACCCTAGCTGGCATCCAGTCAGATCCCAGGGACATATCTTTAGCCTCATTTTACCTCTCAGCAAGTTGTGACGTTGTCTTCTGTACTTCCAGTTGTGTACAGAAGAGATTTGCTTATTCAGCTCATGACTTTTTATTCAGTTTTGAAGCTATTCTACACCTGAAGGGATATTGCCTCCAGGATGTCCAGTTCTGCCTGCTACTTGGCTAATGTTTGAAATTAGAACCTTTTGACAATGCCTTTTCTGAATCCAGGGCTTCCTGATGTGCTTAAATATTTTACCTTTGGCAATATTGCTAGTTTTTCAGCACTTCAAGCTATATTAGCGGGCTTTTCATTCTCTGTGACTCAGACGATTCTCATTTTTGCTGCCTTAATTAAAGATATCAGATTTTCTTTGAGGTTTTCCTGGATAATTTGTGTCTTTACATGGTTTTAATAAAGGGAAGGCTGGGCCTTCTTACCCTGGAGCGTAGGAAGCTGAGGGTGACCTCATAGAAGTTTTAAAAATCATGAGGGGCATAGATAAGATGGATAGCCATGGTCCTTTCCCCAGGATCGGGGTTTCCAAAACTAGAGGGCATAGGTTTAAGGTGAGAGGGGAAGAATTTAAAAGGGATAGCATGGCAACATTTTCACAAAGAGTGTGGTGCCTTTGTAGAACAGGCTGCGGGAGGAAGTGGTCGATACGAGTACAGTACAACATTTAAAAGATGTTTGTGCAAGTATGTTGATATGAGAGGTTTAAAGGGATATGGGCCAAATGCAAGTAAATGGGACTAGTTCAGTTTCGGATATCTGGTCAGCATGGATGAATTGGGTGAAAGGGTCTGCTCTCATGCTATGTGACTGTGTATAAGGAGAGAGAAGGCAGAATGTTACCATTTAATATGGTCTGAAGGAATACCCAAGTGTTTTTTGAAAGATAGAACAGGTAATGCATATTTTAACTCAGCATTTATCTGGTGTGAATGGAGCTCTGTTGTGGCATAGTGGTGGTGTCCCTATCCCTGAACTGAGAGACCTGGTATCAAGTCACACCTGCTCCAGAGATGTATAATAACATCTCATAACATGTAGGAACTGCCAGTGCTGGAGTGTGAGATAACAAGGTGTAGAGCTGGATGAACACAGCAGGCCAGGCAGCATCAGAGGAGCTAGAAAGCTGACATTTTGGGTGTGGACTCTTCTTTTGGTCCAGACCCGAAACATCAGCTTCCCTGATTCTCTGATGCTGCCTAGGCTGCTGTGTTCATTCAGCTGTACTCCTTGTTGTCTCATGACACAGAGCATGGAACATCGAGCAGTACAGGCCCTTCAGCCTACAATGTTGTGCCGACCTGTTATCCCACTAAGATAAACCACCCTGCATACCCTACATTATGCTACCCTCCATGTGTCTCCCCAAGAACCACTTAAATGTCTTCAAGTATCTGACTCCACTACCAGTGTATTCCACACACCCACCGCTCTCAGTGTGCAGAACCTACCTCTGATATCTCCTCTATATCTCCCCGTAGTCACCTTAAAAGACTTGTAGGGAGTTACGTTCTAGATAGCCAAGCACATTTGTACTAAAAATTGCTTCATTCTTTCACCCTTCCAGTCTAAGCTCTAATTTAAAGGTTATAGCCTCTCTTTCAGCTGGAAATACTTTGTTTATATTGACTGTATCATGTGCCTTAATAATGTCCATTACTGTACTTCAAATGGAACATACTTTAAGTCCTAAAATTAAGGGAATAAAAGGTGAGTTTATGCATCATGTTCACAATTTAAATCTTTTGAGCCATGGTATAACAGTGATTTCTCCTTCGTTGACCATTCCATTCCCTGCCCCCATGCAATCACTGACTCACGACCCTGCCATCTCTGACCAAGTTTATCTCTATTATATATTTACCCCAACCCTTGGGGCAGAAGTTGTCTTAATTTGGAGTGACTCTAATAAAAATGAAATGGAGTAATATTCTGAGTCAAATCATTTGAAAAAGTAAACGTCATGATGTTTTAGCATTCTAATTTATAGTGAACTGTTATTACTCAGATGTGATTCCACAAAGGGCAGTTAAGTGTCAGTCACATTGCTGTGAGTCTGGAGTCATATGTAGAGCACACTAAGTAGGCATGATAATTATCCTTCTAAAATAACTGCACAGAAGCAGACTTCCATCAGCAATTCACCCTTTATTTATTAGTGCAGAGTACACTGGCTGAAGGCGCCAGCTCGGAGTCAATCCCCAACTGAGGAGATTCTAATCTCCTGATTGTATTGGTTAGCCAAGGCTTCTGTGTTTGGCCCAGGTCAGCACCCCAGTCAAGAACCTCGCAGTTAATGAGGTCAACCTTGTCCCAATCACTACATTTTCATAAAGGACATTACTGAACCAGTCACCCTACATTTGACAGTGGCCATCATGATATAATGCTAGTTTTTTAAAAATTGAATTCAAATTCTTCCATCTGATTATAGCGGGATTTGAACCTAGATTCCTGGCACATTTCCAAGGGGCCGGTTTAATACTTGAGCGATCCTGATACTCAGTGATCGCCTACCTCATCATGATCTGCTTATCGTGAATCTATCTCCCTCAACATTAAACATATTCAGATTTTTCTTCAACTGTTGTTTGCAGGAGATGGTTCCAAAACCCACCACTTTGTCTTAAATTACTAATCCATTATTTTTAACAGTGTCAATTTAACAATTCCTCTCAAAATAATCAATAACAATTGATTGCATTCCTTAATTATTTGCTGTGCTGGCATAGCAACATTTTACGATTTGTGCACTAGGGTACCCAAATTCAATCGTACCTTCAATGCTGTGCAATCTCTCACCAATTAAGTAATTTTATTTAATTCTTTCTGCCAAGATAAGCAATTACAAATGTACCCCTACATTACACTTCATTTTCCAGCTCTTTGCCCATTCACTTTACCTTTCTGTGTCCCTTTTCATGTCCTCTTTGTAAGTTATTTTTCGGTCTTGCTTTATATCAGCAGCAAATTTAGCAACATTATCTTCGTTCATCGTAGTCATTTATATAAGTTGTAAAAAGTTAAGGCCACAGCACTGATCCCTGTGGCACACCACATGTTACATCTTTCCAAACAGAAAATGGGAAAATGACTCATAGACACCCACAGCCTGATTCCTGTTGGCCAACCAAACATCTGGTCATGCTAGTACCTTACCTTCTATGCCCTGAGCTTGCTAAAATACATTGCTGTCCAACTGTTTTTCTGTCTCTTGTGGTGTATCCCCACCTGTTGTTTACTTCTTTACCTCCCCCCACCATGCCCACCATCACCTTACTTCCTGCATAGAAACCAGCATTTTCCTAGCTACCATCAGTTCTGAGGAAGCGTTAATTAAAATGAAATATTTTGTTGCCAGACCTGCTGAGCTTTTCCAGCAATTCAATTTTTGTCTGTCATGAACTTTATTTTTGCCGTAATCTTTGATGTGGCCCCTCACCAGATCCTCTCCATAGATCTAAGTACAGCAAATCTTATGGTTCACCTTGATCAAAAGTATGTGTTACTTCCTCAAATAAATCAAATCAATTGATTAAAATAACTTACTTTCATAAAATCATGTTGATTTTGTCTGATTGTATTGAATTTCTAAATACAATAATATATTTAATTATAAGTTCTGGTATCTTCTGTCAGACAAGTGCCAAGCCTACTCACTGAGTTTACTTTCTACCATTTCCCATCCTTATAGAATGAATGAGTTGTGCTACATAGAATCATCGCTGAACCTAGGAAGGTTTTGAAAATTAAAATTAAAATAGCATCTGCTATCTGACTAGCTGATGGGTGGAGGGTGGTGCAATGGTCTAGTAACATTATCATTGGACTGTTAATCCAGAAACCTAGCTAATATTTTGGGAATATTCTGCTTGAGAACCCTGCAGCCCAATGGTATCAATGTGGACTTCACAAGGTTCAAAATCTCCCCTCCCCTACCGCATTCCAAAATCAGCCCAGCTTGTCCCCGCGTCCCTAACCTGTCCTTCCTCCCACCTATTCCCTCCTCCCACCTCAAGCCCCACCCCCACTTCCTAACTACTAACCTCATCCTGCCCCCTTGACCTGCCGTCCTCCCTGGACTAACCTATCTCTTCCCTACCTCCCCATCTACACTTACCTTTACAGGCTCCATCCCCGCCTCTTTGACCTGTCTGTCTCCTCTCCACCTATCTTCTCTTCTATCCATCTTCTATCCGCTTCCCCCTCTCTCCTTAGTTATTTCAGAACCCCTTTCCCCTCCCCCATTTCTGAAGGAGGGCCTAGGCCCGAAATGTCAGCCTTCCTGCTCCTCTGATGCTGCTTGGCCTGCTGTGTTCATCCAGCTCTACATCTTGTTATCTCTAATATTCTGGGAATCCAAGTTTAAATGCCACCACAGTAGTTGGTGGAATTTGAATTCAGTAAAAATCGAGAATTAAGGGTCTAATGATGAACATGAATCCTTCGTTGGAAAAACCCTGCCCCAATCAGGGACTTGTCAGCTGCAGTTGCAACAATTTCCTCGGCACCATTTCCCTTGTGGATGGAATTTTTGCGATTTCCACCTTCCCTTCTGTTTCCTGATTTACATCTAATTCTGGCTCGATCCTTGCACCTTTTATGGTAACGACCAATGCAACGTACCTCTTTGATTCATCTGACATTATTTTTTCTTTTATTATTTCCCTAAATTAATTTTCTTTACAGAATCAACACTCACTTTATTAATTGTTTTCTTTTTTAAATGCACGTAGAAACTCCAACTAGTGAATTCTCTCTCATTTTCTAATTTTTATCTCCCACTCACCTTTTGGTCATTGTTTGCTGATTTTATATCATATCCAATCTTCTGACCTACCACCAAGCTTGTGTAATTATTAAACCACTACTGTTTCTTGCCATCTCAACCCGTTTGATATCTAGCATAAAAATAGAAAGTTTTCTATCTTCCTGACCTGCTGAGTTTCTCCAGCATTTTTTGTTTTATTTTGGATCTCCAGTGGCCAAAGTACTTTGCCTTTACATCAGTTTGATGTCAGTTGCATCTAGCACTTTTAATCATAGAGCACTAAACTGGCTCATGCATCTGTTCTTTATACTTTGTTTAATGCCTTGGCTTGTACAAAAAATCAGTATCTACCGTATCAATTGCGTTAGCCTGGACAACTCACTCTTTTGGTTCATTATAAAGCTCAAGCAGTTTAGTTAAATTTAAATTGACTTCAGTATGCATTAGCTGCATGAATTAATGGATCAATTTTCTGATAATTTATACTTAATTGTCAGTAAATTTAATGCTTACAAGAAAACTCACCGTATGATTCCTTGTCCTCTGACATCACTTCACTTCCAGGACCTCATGTAATTCTGACTCCTTAAATTGCAGCTGTCTCTTCTGAAAACACAGGTTTTCTTTTATTTTACCAGTTATTTAACTTAGTGCTCTCGTAGATTAGAGAAAGAAAAAAGTCCCCTTCAGTTGTTTACTATAATGCCGTACTTTGACTTTTACTTCCACTTTTCCTCAAAATGCTGGCAAAATGATTCCTGCTGGAATCTGACATTGCCTTTTGGATCCTGTTCTCACTCATGCTTGTTTCAGCACTTCCAGCATTAAATTATTTACAGTTTTCTCCTTGTTAGCATTTCCCTGGTTCGTGGTGATGTCTTACCTGATGTTTGCATTTAAGTTGTGCATTGAATGTAATTAGACAATTAAGTGTTTTTTATGTTTGCAGATTGCCTGGTCTTTTAGAAATGACCCAAAAAGATCAAAGATCATTATCCAGGAAGAAATGCTGGGTTTCTGACAGTCCTGCTTCAAGCTGTAGTACTGTGGAAAGACAAACTTCCTGTATGAAATACACCATTGAGCAAGGTAATCTAGTTTGTCTTTAAAAAGATGCTGTTCATTTTGATTAATATATGTCTGATAATTTTTGTTTTTTTAATGTTTTGTAGATGAAGTATAGTCTTTGGCTTAGTACAGTTAAAACAGAATTACAATTTTGGCAGTTACGGCATATTTGCTATATTTGTTGCAATCGCTGATAAAGAAGCGAATCTGTAGGCAAATCACAGAAAAGTGTGAAAGGAAATGAGTTATAACAGTAGGGGTTTTCAACTTTGCTAACATTAACTGGGGAACACCTTAGTATGAAAGATTCGATGGAGTGGAATGTTTAAAGTGCACTTAAAAGAGCTTTTTGAGCCAGTACACAGATATATCTGGCTGTGCTAGACCTAATCCTAAGGAATGAAGGTGGCAAAGTGGTTGAAGTATCAGTGCAGTAACATGTTCTGGATAGTGACCATAACTCTGTAAGTTTCAAAGTCATTACGGAAAAGGTTATGGATAGTGCAAATGTGAAGTGTCTGAATTGGGGAAAGTCAGATTTCAACATCATTAAACAGGATCTGGTAAACGTAGACTGGAAACAGCTACTTGTGGGTAAGTCTGCATTTCGACAATGGGAGTCTCTTGTTAAAAGTAGTATAGTGAGATTTCAGGACTACTGTTTTCCTCTAGGAGCATAATCCAAGGTCAGCAAGTCCAGGGAACTCTAGATATCAAGGGAGATTGAGAGTTTGGTAACGAAAAACAAGGATGCATCTGTTGGCACAGAACACTATAAAAAGAGAGGCCCTTCAGAAATATAGACAGTGTGGGGAGTGCTTAAAAAAGATATTAGGTGGGCAAAGAGGGGATACAAGATAGGTTTGGCAGGTAGAATTAAGGAAAATCCCAAGGCATTTTATAAGTACTTTAAGAGCAACAAGATTACTGGAGAAAAAATGAGGATTATTAGAGTCTGCCCCTGTGTTGGCCATTAACCTTGATTTTATTGTTTTCCATGTGACTGAACCTCCTCCCCCTCCTATTATTTAGTTTAGTGCTGGAACTCTGGGCCCATCATGATTCAAATGGGGTCCATCCTGCAATCCATCAGAATCAGCATGATTTTGTGGAGTAAATCGTGTTTGGCTAAATGGCTAGAGTTCTTCAAAGCTATAACAAGCAAGGTGGATAATGTAGATGTAGTACAAATGGACTTGCAGAAAGCATTTGATTAGATGCTGCTCAAAATGTTAATACACAAGTTAAGATCACATGGGGTTAGGAATGATTTCTTAGCTTGGGTAGAGGATTGGCTAACTAACAAAGCAGAGCATCGAGCTAAATGTGTGTTTTCCTGCTTGGCAAGATGTAACTGGTGTCGCGCCGCAGAGTTTGGGTCTTGGCTCCAGTTATTTCCAAGTACTGTTTATAAGTTTGAAGATGCTGTCCTTTTCCCTGCAGTTTTAATTCATAGATCATTGATTCAAGATTGGCTTGCAAATAGGAGGCAAAAGATAATGTTGAAGGGTAGGTGTTATGATTGGAAGCCTGTGACCGGCAATGTACCACAGGCATCAGGTCTGGGACCTTGCTGTTTGTAATGTGTGTTAATGATTTGGATGTGAATGTAGAAGGTATGATCAGTGAGTCTGCAGATGGCACAAAAATTGGTGGTGGTGTTGATAGTGAGGAGGATGGTCTAGGGCTATAGTCTGATATTGATCAGCTGGTAAATTGGACAGGGCAAAGGCAGATGGAATTTAATCTTGATAAGTTTGATGTGATACATTTTGAGAGGCCCAGTAGGGAAGGATTTATGCATAGAGTGGTAGATACCTAGTAGTATTGATGGTGTAAAAGGCAAATGGGATGCTTGCCTTCTTAGATGGGGCATAGAGGATAGAGGCAGGGAAGCATTGTTACAACTTGATGAAACATTGATCTGGCGACAGATAGAACACTATGTGCAGTTCTGGCCTTCACAGCATTGGAAAGATGTGATTGCATTAGAGAGGGTGCAGAGGGGATTCACCAGGATGCCACAGATGATGAAAAGTCTCAGTTACCAGGAGACACTTGTGCCTTGTAGATAATTGACAGGCTTTTGGGAGTCAGGAGGTGAGTTACTCATTACGGTATCCCGACCCTCTGACCTGCTCTTATGGATACTGTAGTTATGTGACGGGTCCAGTTGAGTTTCTGATCAATTGTAACTCCAAAGATGTTGATATTGGGGAATCAGTGACACCATTGCCTATCAAGAGTCGTAGTTAGACTAATTCTTATTGGTGATAGTCATAGCCTGCCATTTGTGTGGTGTGAATGTTACTTGCCGCTCATCAGCCAAATCCTGGATATTGTCCAGATTTTGTTCCATCTGAATATAAATTGCGTCACTATCTGAGGAGTTGTGAATGGTACTCAATTATGAACATCGAACATTACAGCACAGTACAGGCCCTTCGGTCCTTGATGTTGTGCCGACCTGTCGTACCAATCTGAAGCCCATCTAACCTACACTATTCCATGTACGTCCATATGCTTGTCCAATGATGACTTAAATGTACTTAAAGTTGGCAAATCTACTACCATTGCAGGCAAAGCGTTCCATTCCCTTACTACTCTTTGAGTAAAGAAACTACCTCTGCCATCTGTCCTATACCTTTCACCCCTCAATTTAAAGCTATGCCCCCTTGTGCTTGCCGTCATCATCCATGGAAAAAGGCTCTCCCTATCCGCCTTATCTAACCCTCTGATTATTTTATATATCTCAATTAAGTCACCTCTCAACTTTCATCTCTAACGAAAACAGCCTCAAGTCCCTCAGCCTTTCCTCGTAAGAGCTTCCCTCCATACCAGGCAACATCCTAGTAAATCTCCTCTGCATCCTTTCCAAAGCTTCCACAACCTTCTTATAATGCGGTGACCAGAACCGTACGCAATACTCCAAGTGCGGCTGCACCAGAGTTTTGTACAGCTTCAGCAGAACCCCTTGGTTCCGGAACTCGATCCCTCTATTAATAAAAGCTAAAACACTGTATGCCTTCCTAACAGCCCTGTCAACCTGGGTGGCAACTTTCAAGGATCCGTGTACATGGACACTGAGATCTCTCTGCTCATCTACACTACTAAGAATCTTACCATTAGCCCTGTACTTTGCATTCCGGTTACTCCTACCAAAGTGCATCACCTCACACTTGTCTGCATTAAACTCCATTTGCCACCTCTCAGCCCTGCTCTGCAGCTTATCTACGTCCCTCCGTAACTGACAACATCCTTTGTCACCATCCACAACTCCACCGACCTTAGTGTCGCCTGCAAATTTACTAACCCATCCTTCGACGCCCTCATCCAGGTCATTTATAAAAATGACGAACAGCAGTGGACCCAACACCGACCCTTGTGGTACACCACTAGTAACTGGTCTCCAGGATGAACATTTCCCATCAACTACCATCCTCTGTCTTCTTTCAGCAAGCTAATTTCCGATCCAAACTGCTATATCTCCTACAATCCCATTCCTCCGCATTTTGTACAATAGCCTACTGTGGGGAACCTTATCGAACGCCTTGCAGAAATCCATATACACCACTTCAACCGGTTTACTCTCATCTACCTGTTTGGTCACCTTCTCAAAGAACTCAATAAGGTTTGTGAGGCACCACCTACCCTTCACAAAACCATGCTGACTATCCCTAATCAATTTATTCATTTCTAGATGATTATAAATCCTATCCCTTATGACCTTTTCCAACACTTTATCAACAACTGAGGTAACGCTCGCTGGTCTATAATTACCAGGGTTGTCTCTACTCCCCTTCTTGAACAGGGGAACCACATTTGCTATCCTCCAGTCGTCTGGCACTATTCCTGTGGCCAATGACGAGTTAAAGATCAATGCCAAAGGCTCGGCAATCTCCTCCCTGGCTTCCCAGAGGATCCTAAGAAAAATCCCAATCAGCCCAGGGGACTTATCTATCTTCACACTCTGTAGGATTTCTAATACCTCTTCCTTGTGAACCTCAATCCCACATCGTCTAGTAGCCTGTATCTCAGTACTCCCCTTGACAACGTTGTCGTTTTCTAGAGTGAATACTGTTGAAAAATATTCATTTAGTGCTTCCCCTATCTCCTCTGACTCCACACACAACTTCCCACTACTATCCTTGATTGGCCCTAATCTTAGTTTTCATCATTCTTTCATTCCTTAAATACTGACAGAAAGCCTTAGGGTTTACCCTGATCCTATCCACCAACAACTTCTCATGTCTGCTCCTGGCTCTTCTGAGTTCTCTCTTTCGGTCTTTCCTGGCTACCTCGTAGCCCTCAAGCGCCCTAACTGAGCCTTCACATCTCATCCTAACATAAGCCTTCTTCTTCCTCTTGACCAGAGATTCCACTTCCTTCGTAAACCACGGCTCCCTCATTCTACAGCTTCGTCCCTGCCTGACAGGTACATACTTACCTAGGACACACAGGAGCTTTTCCTTGAATAAGCTCCACATTTCTAACGTGCCCATCCCCTGCAGTTTCCTTCCCCATCATATGCTCCCTAAATCTTGCCTAATCTCATTGTAATTGCCTTTCCCCCAGCTATAACTCTTGCCCAGTGGTGTACACCTATCCCTTTCCATCACTAAAGTAAACATAACAGAATTGTGATCGCTATCACCAAAGTGCTCACCAATTTCCAAATCTAACACCTGGCCGGGCTCATTACCCAGTACCAAATCTAATGTGGCTTTGCCCCTTGTTGGCCTGTCGACATACTGTGTCAGGAAGCCCTCCTGCACACACTGGACAAAAACTGACCCATCTATAGTACTCGAATTATAGTGTTCCCAGTCAATATTTGTAAAGGTGAAGTCCCCCATGACAACTACCCTGTCTCTCTCACTCCTATCGAGACTCATCTTTGCTATCCTTTCCTCTACATCTCTGGAACTATTTGGAAGCCTATAGAAAACTCCCAACAGGGTGACCTCTCCTTTCCTGTTTCTAACCTCAACCCATACTACCTCAGTTGACGAG
This sequence comes from Stegostoma tigrinum, assembly GCF_030684315.1. Classification (NCBI taxonomy): domain Eukaryota; kingdom Metazoa; phylum Chordata; class Chondrichthyes; order Orectolobiformes; family Stegostomatidae; genus Stegostoma; species Stegostoma tigrinum. The sequence goes on from NC_081372.1 coordinate 61,714,576, forward strand.
TCCCCAAGCATCCTTTCTGCAACTGTAATACAGTCCTTGACCAACAATGCCACACCTCCCCCCTTTTACCATCTTCTCTGTTCTGTCTGAAACATCTAAATCCCGGAACCTGAAACAACCATTCCTGTCCCTGCTCTATCCATGTCTCTGAAATGGCCACAACATCGAAGCCCCAGGTACCAACCCATGCTGCAAGTTCACCCACCTTATTCTGGATGCTCCTGGCGTTGAAGTAGACAAACTTCAAACTAACTTCTTGCTTGCCGGTGCCATCTTGCTTCCCTGAAACTTAATTTCGGACCTCCCTACTCTCAACCTTTTCTATCCTCAAACTACAATTTTGGTTCCCATCCCCCAGCTGAATTAGTTTAAACCCACCCGAATACCCTTAGCAAATTATCAGCAAATATCTGTACTTCTGACCTATGATGGAAGGTCATTGTTGAAGCAGTTGAAGATAGTTCGGCCGAGGACACTACCCTGAGGAATTCTTGCAGAGATGTCCTGGAGCTGAGATGACTGACCTCCAACAAGCATGACCGTTTTCCTACATCCCAGCTATGACTTCACCAGCAGAGAATTTGCCTACCCAAATCCTATTGATTCCGCTTTTGCTCGGGCTCTTTGATGCCACACTTGGTTGAATTTTAAACAAAACTGTAATGAGGTCAGGAGCTGAGTGGCCCTGGTAGAACCCGAACTGGGCATCACTGAGCAGATAGTTGGTGAGTCATTAGGAGTAGTCTGATGGGGCGTTAATTAGCAGGTTGGATTTGCCGTACATCTTATGTACTCAACATACCTGGGCAATTTTCCACATTGCCGGTAGATGCCAGTGTTGTAACTGTACTGAAAGACCCCTGCTAGGGAAGCAACAAGTACTGGAGCACAAGTCTTCAGTACTATTGCTGGAATGTTATCAGGGCCTTCAACTTTTTCTTGATTTCATGTGGAGTGAATAGAATTGGCTAAATATTGATATCTGTTTGTGGGGAACCAAACTTTAGTTCTGTTATTGAAGGGAAGATATACTGGAACTGAAGGCAATACAGAGAAGGTGCACAGGTTTGATAGCAGGATTTTCTATGAGGAGAGATTGAGTAGGTTATCCTTGTACTCACAGGACTTCCGAAGAATGAGAGTTGATTTTATTGAAACTTTAATGATTGTTAAGGGGCTTAACAGTTTACATGCTTCCTCTTGTGGGACAGTCCAGGACCAGAGTTCAAATTCTCAGAATAAGGGATCACCCATTTAAAACAGAGAAGTGAAGAAATTTCAGTTCTTAGCAGGTGATGAATTTGTTCAGTTCTTTACCACAGGGAACGGTGCATTAAGGGCCAGATCATTAATTTACTCAAGGTTATGGTAGACAGATGTTTAATCAGTAAGATCATTGGGCTAAGGCAAGAAAATTGAGTTGAGGATCATTTGATCCGTTGAGGATTGTTGCATCAGTTGAATGGCAGAGCAGATTTGATGGGCTTGAATGGTCAAACCTGCTTTTATATCTTACAGTCTCAAATATTTAACAGCTATTTGTGGGTTCATTTCCTGTCAATAGCATAATGTGCTAGAGATCTACAACTCAGAAAAAGGCACTTTGGCCCTTTTTTGTCTAGCATAGATGCAATCAACCAACTATTCTAGACCTAATTTTCAGAATTTAGAAACAGATGCTTTCTATTCACCTATTCCAGGCACCTCATAATCTTTCATACCTCTGTCAAGTCCCAATCAACCTTTGCTCCAAAAGGAAACATCTAATCTCATCTTGCCTCTCTTCATAGCTAAAGAGCTTCATCCCAGGCAACATCCTGATTAATCTCTCCTTTACCCCCTCCAGTGCAATCACATCCTTCCTAGAGGGGGGAGACCAGACCTGCATGCCAAATTTCTGTATAGCTCCAGCATAACCTCCTTGTTCTTATAAGCTCTACCTTAACAATAAGGTAAGTTGCCCCTATACCTTAGATAGCACGGTGTGAAGCTATATGAACACAGCAGGCTGAGCAGGAGAGCTTGATGAGCATTCTTCAGAAATGGGGGAGGGGAGGTGGATTCTGAAATAAATAGGGAGACAGGGGGAGGCGGATAGAAGATGGATAAAGAAGAAGATCGGGTGAGAGGAGACAGACAGGTCAAAGAGGCGGGGTTAGAGCCAGTGAAGGTGAGTGTAGGTGGGGAGTTAGGGGGAGATAGGTCAGTCTAGGGAGGATGGACAGGTCAGGGGGAGCGGGATGAGGTTAGTGGGTAGGGGGTGGGGGTGGGGCTTGAGGTGGGAGCAATGGTCCCCAAGCTTTGTGGAATACCGACGCTCTGGGTGGCACGGTGGCTCAGTGATTAGCACTGCGACCTCACAGCACCAGGGACCCGGGTTCGATTCCAACCTTAGGCGACTATCTGTGTGGAATTTGCACATTCTCCCCATGTCAGCACAGGTTTCCTCCCGCAGTCCAAAGATGTGCAGGCTAGGTGGCTCAGCCATACTAAATTGCCCATAGTGTTCAAGGGTGTGTGGGCTATAGGGGGACGGGTCTGGGTGGGATGCTTCAAGGCGCAGTGTGGACTTGTTGGGCTGAAGGGCCTGTTTCCACACTGTAGGGAACTGAGTCTGTTCGCAACAAACAACTACACCTCCCAGTCGCAAACCATTTCAATTGTCTCTCCACACCACCCCCACAACTCCTCGAACATCTTGTATGTCTCTATTAAATCCCCTGTTAGCCTTCTTCTCTCCAATGAGAACAGACCCAAGTCCCTCAGCCTTTCCTCATTAGACCTTCGCTCCAGACCAGGCAACATCCTGGTAAATCTCCTCTGCACCTTTTCCAATGCTTCCACATCCTTCCTGTAATGGGGCGACCAGAACTGTATGCAGTATTCCAAGTGAGGCCGCACTAGTGTTTTGTACAGTTGCAGCATGACATTACGGCTCCAGAACTCAATCCCTGTACCATCAGCTTGTATGACATAGCTGCAAATTGAGGGGTGATAGATTTATGATAGATGGCAGAGGCAGGTTCTTAACTCAGAGAGTGGTAAGGGCATGGAATGCCCTGCCTGCCAGTGTAGTTAACTCAGCTACATTCGGGGCATTTAAACAGTCCTTGGTTAAGCAGATGGATGATGGTGGGATAGTGTACGGGGATGGGCTTAGATTAGTTCACAGGTTGGCGTAACATCGAGAGCCAAAGGGCCTGTTCTGCGCTGTATTGTTCTATGTTCTATGTTGACATGTCCATCCTGGGCCTCCTGCATTGCCACAATGACGTGACCCGAAAGACGCAGGAACAGCATCTCATATTTCGCTTGGGAACCCTGCAGCCCAAGGGTATCAATGTGGACTTCACAAGCTTCAAAATCTCCCCTCCCCCGACCACATGCCAAAACCAGCCCAGCTAGCTCCCACCTCAAGCCCCACTCCCATCCCTGACCCACTAACCTGATCCCACACCGCTGGCCTGTCTGTCCTCCCTGGTCTGACCTATCCTCCCCACCTACATTCACCTTCACAGGCTCTAACCCCGCCTCTTTGACCTGTATGTCTCCTCTCACCCTATCTTCTCCTTTATCCATCTTCTATCCGCCTCCCCCGTCTCCCTTTTTATTTCAGAATCCATTTCCTCTCCCCCATTTCTGAAGAAGGGTCCCGACTGGAAACGTCAAGCTTTCCTGCTCCTCTGATGCTGCTTGGCCTGGTGTGTTCATCCAGCCTCACACTGTGTTATCTCAGATTCTCCAGCATCGGCAGTTCCTACTATCTCTTGCCCATATACCTTCTTAGCTACCCTGTTAACTTGCCATGTTTTTGTATTCCTTTGAGATTCCTGGTGTCCTCCATTCATTGAGTACACTCTTGTCTTATTACTTCTTCTCATTACTTAGACTCTTTCTTTGTGAATTCTCTACCTACATTCTCCTTCTCCAGTTGACAGTACTAATTTAACAGTCCCAGTGTTTCTTTACTACATGCACACATTTCCATCTTGGTCTTGCATGAGCCCTGCTCTTTCCCTGGTTATTTTCTTACCCTTGACTTCTCCCTAATCTAACCCACCAATCATAGAATCCTAGAATCCCTACACTATGGAAGCAGGCCATTTGGCATTTTGAAGCCTCCAACCCTCCAAAGTACTTCCCACCCAGACCCATCTCACCTCTGCTAACTATGTAACTGTGCATTTGCTGTGCCTAATACATCTGTCCAACATTGCGGGAAACTATGGGAAATTTAGCACAGCAGGAGAAACCAACACAGCCAGTTGCTTGAGGGTGGAATTGAACCTGGGTGCCTGGCAGTGTGACTTAACAGTTGAAGGCTGGGACCATGCTGGTGTGTAAATACTTTCTTAGAGATTTTGGGTAATTTAGAATTAGTAATACTAGAACTAAATAGTAAACAATAATGACTATAACTGGTTGGTGGATCAGCAGGTTCCTTGGAAATATAAGATGAAACACCTACTTAATTCAACTGAATAATCAGTATCGATCGAGTGTTTATGTGGATGTTGGTGTCGTGGACAATTTCAAATTAGAACATAAGAATGTAAGAAACAGGAGCAGGAGTAGGCCATCTGGCCTATTGAGCCTGCCCTGTCATTCAATAGAAGTGAAACTGGGTGGATCACCTGGCATCAACCTAGGCAACAGAAACAGCCTTGTTGACCCTGCATGGTTCTCCTTCTGGGACCAGTGCCAACATTGGGAGAGCTGTCTCACAGGATAGTCAAGCAGTAGCCTGATATAGTCATACTCACGAAATCATACCTTCCAGACACCATCATCACTATCCTTGGATATGTGCTGTCCCACCAACTGGATAGATTTGGCAGAGATGGCCGCAAGTGATATACAGTCAAGAGGAGTAATCTTGGGAGTCCTCAACATTGACTCTGGATCCCATGAAGCCTCATGGCTTCAGGTTAGACATGGGCAAGGAAACCCCCTGCTGATTACCAAGCACTGCCCTCCCTCAGTTGATAATCAGTACTGCTCCATGTTGAATAACATTTAGATGAAGCATTGAGGATGGCAAGGGCACAAAATGCACTCTGGGTGGGGAATTTCAATATCCACCAAGAAAAATGGCTTGACAGCAGTGCTACAGATTGGGCTGATCGGGTCCAAAAGAACATAATTGCTAGGCTGGGCCAGACCCGACACCACAACTAGGTGACAAGATCGTCAACATGCTAAAGAGACTCAAACAGACTGGACAGATCAACAAAACAGACTTCTTAAGAAATGCACTGATGGTGTTACCCAGCAGGGTAATGAAACATCTGCGGAAAAACAACCATCTTGGTGAGCCAACCAAACACAATAACACACACATCCCTGTACATTGTGGGCATTTTAATGTGGCCCATCCACCAACCTGCGCATCTGTGGTCTCTGGGAAGAAACTGAAGCACCCGGAGGAAACCCACACGGATAAAGGGAGAATGTGCAAACCTGACACAGTTAGTCACACAAGGGTGGAATTGATCCTGGATCCAGTGCTCCATGAGGCAGCAGTGCTAATCATTGAGCCACCATGTTGCCTGATAATACCTTTGATTACAAAATATTATCTATCTCATATTTAAAATTGCCAACTGATCTGGCATGATTTGTGGAAGGAAGTTCCAAACCTCTACCACACTTTGAATGTAGAAGTGCTTCTTAACATCTCCTGAACGGTCTGACCCTAATGTTTAGCCTATGGCCCCAAGTTTCAGAATCCCTAACCAGTGGAAAAAGTTTATCAAGCATCAGAGGAGCAAGAACGCTGACGTTTCAGGCCGAGACCCTTCTTCATGAGTGGTTTCTGAAGAATGATCTAAGCCTGAAATGTCAGTCTTCCTGCTCCTCTGATGCTACTTGGCCTGCTGTGTTCATCCAGCTCTACGCCTGGTTATCTCAGATTCTCCAGCATCTACAGTTCCTACTATCTCTGAAATAGTTTATCATTATGTTCTTATCTTTTCCTGCTACTATCTTGAAAACCTTGATCAGATCACCCCTTAACTTTCTAAATTCCAGAGAAAACAGGCTTAATTTGTATTTCATAACTTAACCTTAGAAGTCCTCATGTTATTTCTGTAAACCTGTGTTGTGCTTCCTCCAAAGCCAATGTATTTTTTAAAGGTGTGGTACCAGATATGCTTGCAGTACTTTAAATGGAGTTGAGCCAGGGTTTTATATAACTGGAGCATAGTTCCTACTTTCCTAAGGACAGTATTACAGTTGCAGAAAGGATGTTTGGGGACTCGTCAACTGAGGTAGTATGGGCTGAGGTTAGAAACAGGAAAGGAGAGGTCACCCTGTTGTGAGTTTTCTATATGCCTCCAAATAGTTCCAGATATGTAGAGGAAAGGATAGCAAAGATGAGTCTCGATAGGAGTGAGAGAGACAGGGTAGTTGTCATGGGGGACTTCACCTTTACAAATATTGACTGGGAACACTATAATTCGAGTACTATAGATGGGTCAGTTTTTGTCCAGTGTGTGCAGGAGGGCTTCCTGACTCAGTATGTCGACAGGCCAACAAGGGGCAAAGCCACATTAGATTTGGTACTGGGTAATGAGCCCGGCCAGGTGTTAGATTTGGAAGTTGGTGAGCACTTTGGTGATAGCGATCACAATTCTGTTATGTTTACTTTAGTGATGGAAAGGGATAGGTGTATACCACTGGGCAAGAGTTATAGCTGGGGGAAAGGCAATTACAATGAGATTAGGCAAGATTTAGGGAGCATATGATGGGGAAGGAAACTGCAGGGGATGGGCACGTTAGAAATGTGGAGCTTATTCAAGGAAAAGCTCCTGTGTGTCCTAGGTAAGTATGTACCTGTCAGGCAGGGACGAAGCTGTAGAATGAGGGAGCCGTGGTTTACGAAGGAAGTGGAATCTCTGGTCAAGAGGAAGATGAAGGCTTATGTTAGGATGAGATGTGAAGGCTCAGTTAGGGCGCTTGAGGTGACCAAACAGGTAGATGAGAGTAAACCGGTTGAAGTGGTGTATATGGATTTCTGCAAGGCGTTCGATAAGGTTCCCCACAGTAGGCTATTGTACAAAATGCGGAGGAATGGGATTGTGGGAGATATAGCAGTTTGGATCGGAAATTGGCTTGCTGAAAGAAGACAGAGGGTGGTGTTCATCCTGGAGACCAGTTACTAGTGGTGTACCACAAGGGTCGGTGTTGGGTCCACTGCTGTTCGTCATTTTTATAAATGACCTGGATGAGGGCGTCGAAGAATGGGTTAGTAAATTTGCAGACGACACCAAGGTCGGTGGAGTTGTGGATAGTGACGAAGGATGTTGTCAGTTACAGAAAGACATAGATAAGTTGCAGAGCTGGGCTGAGAGGTGGCAAATGGAGTTTAATGCAGACAAGTGTGAGGTGATGCACTTTGGTAGGATTAACCGGAATGCAAAGTACAGGGCTAATGGTAAGATTCTTAGTAGTGTAGATGAGCAGAGAGATCTCAGTGTCCATGTACACGGATCCTTGAAAGTTGCCACCCAGGTTGACAGGGTTGTTAGGAAGGCATACAGTGTTTTAGCTTTTATTAATAGAGGGATCGAGTTCCGGAACCAAGGGGTTCTGCTGAAGCTGTACAAAACTCTGGTGCGGCCGCACTTGGAGTATTGCGTACGGTTCTGGTCACCGCATTATAAGAAGGTTGTGGAAGCTTTGGAAAGGATGCAGAGGAGATTTATTAGGATGTTGCCTGGTATAGAGGGACGGTCTTACGAGGAAAGGCTGAGGGACTTGAGGCTGTTTTCGTTAGAGAGAAGAAGGTTGAGAGGTGACTTAATTGAGACATATAAAATAATCAGAGGGTTAGATAGGGTGGATAGGGAGAGCCTTTTTCCTAGGATGGTGACAGCGAGCCCGAGGGGTCATAGCTTTAAATTGAGGGGTGAAAGATACAGGACAGATGTCAGAGGTAGTTTCTTTACTTAGAGAGTAGTAAGGGAATGGAATGTCCTACCCGCATTGGTAGTAGATTCGCCAATTTAAGTACATTTAAGTCATCATTGGACAAGCATATGGATGTACATGGAATAGTGTAGGTTAGATGGGCTTCAGATTGGCATGACAGGTCGGCCAAGCATCGAAGGCTGAAGGGCCTGTACTGTGCTGCAATGTTTTATGTTCTGTGTTCTATCCTCATACTCCACGCTGCTAAATATAAAGGCCAACATTCCATTAATTTCCTTGATTACTTTTGGCACCTGTTTGTGGCATTTTTGACATTCATGCCCTATAATCTGTGAGGAGGGCAGTGTAGAACTTGAGAAACACATTGACTAGTTCCTGAAGTGTTTGGAGTGTTGGCAGAATACCGGTGTTGGCCGGGGAGGTAATAGACCAGTGGTATCATTACTGGCCTGATAACCCAGAAACCCAGGTAATGATCTGGGGACCGAGGTTCAAATCCCACCATGGCAGATGGTGGAATTTGAATCCAATAAAGTATCTGGAATTAAGAATTGAATGTCGATTTTCAGAAATGCCAGTCTGGTTCACTGATGCCCTTTCGGGAAGAAAACTGTCATCCTTACCTGGTCTGGCCAACATGTGACTGTCGGCCCACAGCAATGTGGTTGACTTTAAACTGCCCTCTGGGTAATTAGGGATGGGCAATAAATGCTGCCTGATAAGTGAACACCCTTATCCCATGAATGAATCAAGAAAAAATATTGAAGCTCACTTTGCATGCATATGAATTGTGGAGTACATGACACAGAAAATGTGGAGAATATGGTGATTGTAACAAGGCCAGTCAACTGGACCTTCTGGATTGTGAGTTACCTGATAGGGGCTATTAATCTGGCTCTTAATCAGGGAGTCCTGCTTGACAGATTAAAAGGGGAGTGTCAGAAATACTGACAGTCTGTGAGCTGACTCAGAAGAGGCAGTACAAAAGTCAAAGACAGTTCATATGTAACCATAAAGGGTGATTTGGCGATAGGATATCAACTTCTATGGAGTCATTTAAATAGCGATGAGAGTTAAGCACATTCTTGACGAAACTCACTTTCAACAATCATCTTTGAGTTGCATTAAGCAGTTTTTACATGATGGCTTTGTTTGGGAAGCCTGACTCTTTTGATCCTGCTGTCAATGATTTAGCCCAGTCTGTGGAAAGAATGTGTTTTTTTTCAGAACAATGACGTTGTAGCAGACGAAAAGCAACAAGTCATTCTCCTGACAACCTGTGGAGCTGCAGATTTCTCTGTATTAGGAGCTTTACCTCCGCTGAGGCACCAGTTACTAAACCTTCAAGAAATGACAGACATTGTTAAGGAATGTTATAACTCCAAGCTTACTCTAATTCTGAGACACCATTGTTTTTAATCAGCGTTTTGAGAACCAGGGGAATCTGTTGTGATATTTTTGACTTAGTCAAAAGGGCTGAGAGAAACTTGTGACTTTGGTCTAACACTGAATGAGATGCTGAGAGACCATTTGGCATGTGAAATTAATGATCTAACAGTGCAGAAATGCCTAATAGCTGAAACATAACTGGACTTTAACAAGGTGCTACACCTGGCCTAATTTTTATAAAATGTGGCACTGGAGCATGTGAGTTGTAGGGTATTCTGATGGAAGTGGACACCCTTGCCAGTCTGCCCAAGCTTGGGGGACACACTTAAGTGAAGGCAATTGCATAACCTCACTTAGGACATGTCCTGATCAGAGGGACTCTAGGTCGACATACAGCACAACCCTAAGTAAAATCAAGACTTGGACAAACAGTTAAAATTTTCTTCAGGACCCTGGCTAGCAAGCTATTGTAGTTGCTCCCAGTATGTGGAATTGCGACAGCAAAAGTGTCTATGACAATACTGTAACTTTGAAGAGAGATTTTGAGCCATAGGTGATGAGTTGCCTCCGCCCAGCCAATAAACTAAAACAGCTTGAGGTCTTGAGGTATTTTTTAAGTTGGAAAAATAGAAACAGCATGAATGTGTGCAGTGGTGCTCCAACAGAACCAGCATTTTAGTTTAGCTTTCAGCAGTTTTTCAGAGTTTTGAAGTCAGCTGTGGAAGCAGTTGCACCTCTGTTACAGCTAAAAGCTTGGGTTCTCTTTTTCCTGTCAGAATTGCACGTGAGACAATCTGTTTTACCGACTTTGCCTTTGCCATGTGTTTATGGGATGTTATTATGTTGGAACAGTCATTGTTTAGTTATTGAATAATCTGTTAAATTTTTCAACAAAGTTAAAGTTATACCACTTTGTCTTTCTTTAGTTTGTATTTTTACCGATGGTAAGTATAATCTGTATTTTGCTAAAAGCTGAGTAATTACAGTTGAATTATATCTGGAGATAGCCCCTTAGACGTGCCTTCAGATGGGATAAAAGTTAGAATGTAGGCAGTCTCCTTGATATGTTTGCCGGGGGTTTGATCTTGTCCATGACAAGTCCTACTCGATCTAAATTGAGTAAAATAACTCATTGACTGGTATCCAGGAGTGTTTATACCCTGGAAAATCCACATACATCTGGTTTGGAACAGTTAAATTGCTAAGCACATCAAAATAAATGTGTGGTTAAATGGTCATCTGCTTCTAATGGAGATCGATATAGACACAGCATTACAGTGATTGCAGAACCGGCTTTTAACAAAAATCACTCTGGACTTCAGCTGTAGAGTCATTGTGCTGTATAGCACGGAAACAGACTCTTCGGTCCAAATTGTCCATGCCAACCATACATCCTAAATTAATCTAGTCCCAGTTGCCAGCATTTGGCCCATGTCCCTCTAAACCCTTCCTATTCATAAACTCATACAGATGCCTTTGAAATGTTGGAATTGTACTAGTCTCCACCACCTCATCTGGCAGTTCATTTCACACATGTAGAACATAGAGAAGAGCGTAGAACAGTACAGCACAGTATAGGCCCTTCGGCCAAACGTTGTGCTGACCTATTATCCTACTCTAAGATCAAACTACCCTGCATAGCCTACATTTTACTATCATCCATGTGCCTATCCAAGAGTCGCTTAAATGTCCCTAATGTATCTCACTCCTCTACTGCCGCTGGCAACACCTTCCATGCACCCACCGCTCTGTGTAAAGAACCTACCTCTGACATATCCCCTATAACTACCTCTAATCACCTTAAAATTATGCTCCTCGTAATAATGCCCCCTGGCTATCCACTCTATCTATGTCTGTCATCATTTTGAACACCACTATTAAATCACCAGTCATCCTTCTTTGCTCCAATGAGAAAAGCCTTAATTCCCTCAGTCTTTCCTCATAAGACCAGCCCTCCATTCCAGGCAGCATCCTGGTAAATCTCCTCTGCACCCTCTCTAAAGCTTCCACATCCTTCCTATAATGAAGCGACTGGAACTGAATACAATATTCCAAGTGTGGTCGAATCAGGGTTTTATAGAGCTGCAACATAACCTCACGGGTCTTAAATGTAACCCCCTGCTAATGAAAACCAACACACTATACATCTAAGATAATAAAATGTGAGGCTGGATGAACACAGCAGGCCAAGCAGCATCTCAGGAGCACAAAAGCTGACGTTTCGGGCCTAGCACATCTTCTTAACAACTCTATCAACTTGGGTGGCAACTTTGAAGGATCTATGGACATGGACCCTCAGTTTCTTCTGTTCCTCCACACTGCTAGTAATCCTGCCATTAACCCTGTATTCTGCATTCATATTCAGTGTTCCAGAATGAATCACTTCGCACTTTTCCAGGTTGAATTCCATCTGCCATTTCTTTGGCCAACTCTGCATCCTGTCAATGTCCTGTTGCAACCTACAACAGCCCTGCACACTATCCACAACTCCACCAACCTATGTCAAATGCAAACTTAATAAACCACCCTTCCACTTCCTTATCGAAGTCATTTCTAAAGATCACAAAGAGCAGTGGTCCTAGAACAGATTCCTGCAGAACACTAGTGGCCACCGAGATCCAGGCTGAATACTTTCCATCTACCACTACCCTCTGTCTTCTGTTGCACAGCCAATTCTGTACCTAGAAAAAACAAATTTCCCTGTATCGCATGCCTTCTTACATGGGCCACCCTGTCTGTGAAAAAGTTGCCCCTTTGGTGCCTTTTAAATCTTTCCCCTCTTGCCTTAAACCTATGCCCTCTAGGTTTGGACTCCTCTACCCCTGGAAAAAGACCTTGAGTGTTCACCCTATCCATGTCCTTCATGAATTTAATAAACCTTTATAAGGTTCCCCCTCAGCCTGTGATATTTCGTGAAAAGTGCCCCAGCCAATTTGCCCTCTCCCTGCAGCCGAAACCCTCCAACCCTGGGAACGTTGCTGAAAACCTTTTCTAAAACCTTTGAACAGTCACAACATCTTTCCAGCAGCAGGGAGACTGAAATTACAAGCAAAATGTATCAGCACAGGCTTAGAGGGCCAAAGGGTCTGTTTCTGTGCTGTATTGTTCTTTGTTCTTTGTTGACTTACCCACCAGTGATTTCAGGCTTACTCGTCCACCTCAGCAAGGAGCTCAGCAATCACTTACCTAGCTTCCCATAAAGTTTTCGAGTACACCTGATTAGGTCTTGGGGGATGATCCACCTTCATGCAATTTAAATTGTTCAGCTTCTCCTCTGAAAGGTGGGCGCTTCTCAAGATATTACTGTTTCTCCTACGTTCTCTTGCTTTTATACCCTTCACCATAGTCAACTCTGATATGAAATACCCTTTAGTATCTCATCCATCTTGTGTCATTCCACACGTATGTGGCCGTGCTGATCTTTAAGGGCCCTATTCTCTCCCTTGTTACTCTTTTGCCCTTTATGTACTTGTAGAACCCCTTTGAACTTTCCTTAATCCTATCTGCCAAACTCTCATGTCCCCATTTTGTCATCCTGATTTTCCTGTTGAGTATACCCCTACTACCATAATACTCATCCATGGATTCACTCAGTCCCTGCTGCGCATGCCTGACAGATGCTTCCTTCTTTTTCTTGACCAAAAGCTTAATTTTTTTCTAGTCATCCGGCATTCCCTATACCTTACCAGCCTTGCCCTTCACCCTATGGTCTCTGGACTTCCGTTATCTCTTTTTTAAAGGCTTCCCACTTTCCAGCCATCCCTTTACCTGCAAATATCTGACACCCCCCTGCCCCCACCTCAAGCAACTTCTGCAAGTTCTTGCCTACTACTGTCAAAATTGGCCTTCCTCCATTTTAGAACTTTAACTTGTAGTTTTCCTTAAGTTTGAGCAAAACCTAGTCTAGTCTGGATCCTTTACAGACTAAGGGCACAATTTCAGTGTCGGTCAGTTATGAAAAGCAGCTCGTTCAGTTACCAGTGATTGCAGTAAAACGTTCAGGACAAAGCTTGTTGGGGTGAAATTGCTTGCAAGAGAATTACCTAGATCAACTCAACATTTTTCACTTATAGCATAGCCTTGTGATTAAACTTCATTTAAATACTTGGAAGTCTTCCAGAAAGTTCTAGGGACCCTCATAAGAGTCAGCAGTAGCAGTGAACTGGAAAGGTACTAATGTGACACCTTTATTTAAAAAAGAAAGAAACAAAAAGTGAGAAACTATTGACCAGTTAGTTTGACCTTTAATGGGGAAGCTACTGGAGATAGTCATAAAGGAGTAAACTGAATACTGGAAGAACAAAGCACAATTCACCAGTGTCAGCACGGTTTCATGAAGGGCTAATGATTTCGGTGTCCAGGACCATTTATGATTTCTTAGATACTGAATCAGTCTGTGATCTCTACCAAGGATGAGTGCAACTGACACATGGGAATAAACTAGCGTAAAAGTTCCCTTCCAAGTTGTTTAATGCCTTGTCTTGGGATAGTGCCCTGTGTCCTTAACTATCACTGGTTAGAAAGCTGGAAGACTGCTTTAACAGAACAGAGAATGCTAGAGAAACTCAGCAAATGTGGCAGCATCTGGGAGAGAGGGAAACAGCTCATTTTTTGAGTCTTGTTTGCCTCTTCTTCAGAGCACCTTAACACTGTCTTGGGTGTCCATAAAGCACCAAAGCACCTGGCCTGCAGGAATTCACTACTCCTTTTCATGCCTCAGTAGCAATAGCAAATTATATTGCATATTAGTGTATAAGTGTTATTCTTTAAGGTTTTTAGGAGAAAGGAAATATAGTCTGTGGATTGTAATGGTGTGGCAGTCTTGTTCAGTTTTGATTTTTGAGCAAAATATATAAATTCTGCATTTATTAGAGCCATTTAAAAATTTTATATCAGTTTGGAAATAATGTTGTACTATATTGTATTTGTAGTTGATTTACTTGAAATTATTTTCCTCCTCTTTCAAAACAGATGAAAGAGTTATAAAACACCAAACATTTTTCTCAATATTTGATGAAAAATCACCAAGTCATGATCATTGCAATAAAACACAAACACTGGAGCAACAACTAACAGACAAAGCAGCAAAACTAACTCCAGCTGAAAACCATGAAACAAGTGTAAAGCATATTAATGACAGTAAGAAAAGAATTAGACGTACCTTTGATCGAAGATTGCTTCCTTCAGGCTCAAAGGATGACTTTTCTAAAACTGAAGGACTGTCCTTGGACTCTATCTGTCAGACAGAAAAGGTGTCTTCATTTGGCTCCATTAGAAAATTGGACGTTTCTGGTGGAAAATTTGATGAGATCTGCCATGATACTGGATCAAAAGAGCAGAATAATCCACAAAGAGGCAACTGTTCCAAGAGACATAGCATGGATTTGACTTGCAAAAATCGACTAAGAGGTGATGAGGTAATGTGTTTTGAAAGATTTTTTGCTTATAAATAATAATGATAGTACAGGTTTCCCACTAGTATGGTTTACTTTAGAAATACTATTCGAGTATATGATGCCAACTGTTTGTCTACTGTTATGGAAATACTTTGATTATTCCCCCACTGTCACAGTGTCTGTCATTTCCTTGTTTCCTGTCATTAATCTCCCAGTCTTACTCTCTAAGAGATCAATGCTTACCTGAAGTTTTTATAAAAATATGCCGGAAGATTTATATGCTTGTACTGTTTTTTAGCTTTGCTAGTTTGATAACTTATTTTCTTCCCTCAGTGTTCTGGCGTATCAATAATTGTTAAATTGTTTGCATTTTTTTTTCAATTTGATTCCATCTCTCACTGGTATTGTAATATTCTGACTTCTCATGGAAGTTTTCTTTCTCAATAGAGTGCACCTTTAATGAAAATGTTGAAAGCTCTTTAAATGTTTTGCTGTGTGTTACCATTATACTTCTAACCTATTTGCTCATTCTGTGTCAATCAACTCTGCCTTCATTCCTTAGCAGTGCTGGAGAAATTCAGTAGGTCTGACAGCATGTGTGGAGAGAGAAACAGAGTTAGTTTTGAGTCCAGTGATTCTCCTTAACTCCAAAGAAAAGTGATTGAACTTGAAAATCTAACTATATCTCTCTCCACTGATGCTGCCAGACCTGCTGAGTTTCTCTAGCACTTCCTATAATTTTTAAATTTCAGATTTCCAGCACCCTATGTTCTTTGCTTTCATTTCTTAGTAATTGCCTTTCTTTATCGTTAGGATCCTTGATTTTCACCACCAAGGTGCATTGGAATTTCAACACAGTAGAACACAACAGCGCAGTACCTTCGGCCCTCGATGTTGCGCCACCCTGTGAAACCAAACTGAAGCCCATCTAACCGACACAATTCCATTATTATTCATATGTTTATCCAATGACCATTTAAATGCCCTTAAATTTGGGAAGTTTACTACAGTTGCAGACAGGGCATTCCACACCCTTACTACTCTCTGAGTAAGGAACCTACCTCTGACATCTGTCCTATATCTATCACCCCTCAATTTAAAGCTATGCCCCCTCCTGTATGCCTTCTTAACAACCCTATCAACCTGGGTGGCAACTTTCAGGGATCTATGTACACGGACACCGAGGTCTCTCTGCTCATCCACATGACCAAGAATCTTACCATTAGCCTAGTACTCTCTATTCCTGTTACTCCTTCCAAAATGAATCACCTCACACTTTTCTGCATTAAACTCCATTTGCCACCTCTCAGCTCATCTCTGCAGCTTATCGATGCCCCTCTGTAACCTGCAACATCCTTCCGCACTATCCACAACTCCACCGACTTTAGTGACATCTGCAAATTTATGAACCCATCCTTCTACGCCCTCATCCAGGTCATTTATAAAAATGACAAACAGCAGTGGCCCCAAAACGGATCCTTGTGGTACACCACTAGTAACTGAACTCCAGGATGAACATTTCATGTGAGATGCTGAGAGACTACTTAGTATGTGAGATTAATGATGTAACAATGCAAATGCGCCTGCTAGCTGAAGCCCAACTGGATTTCAAACAGACACTACAATGGCTTTGTCATGTGCTAAGTGGAACATGAGTTACAGGATACACCAATGAAAGTGGACACCCTTGCCAGGCTGACTGAGCTTGGGGGATACCATTTGAGTGAAGGCAATTGCCTCACTCAGGCCGTACCCTGAATAGAGGGACAGTAAAACCCCAAATCAAAACAAAACCTCTGCCAAATGGTTAACATTTTCTTCAGAATTCGTGCCAGCAAGCCATTGTTGTTACTGGACTCGAGACAGAAGAATAATCTCACCAGGCTTGAATTGTGAAAGAGAACTATTAGGCCGGTATCCAGGAGAGTGCACATTCTTCTGGTTTGGAGAAAGTAAGGACTGCAAATCCTGGAAGCCAGAGTCTATACGTGTGAGCGGGGAGTTAGCTAAGGTAGAATGGGAGCAAAGATTTTTCGGTGGGTCCATTGAGGAACAGTGGAAGACTCTTAAAGCGATTTTTCACAATGCTCAACCAAAGTATATTCCAGTGATGAGGAAAAACTGTAGGAAAAGAGATAGTCAGCCATGGATGTCTAAGGAAATAAAAGGAGGTATCAGATTGAAAAACACATACAAAAAAGCAAAGAGTAGTGGGAAACTAGTAGATTGGGAAATCTTTAAAGACCAACAGAAAGCCCCATTCAGAAGAATGAGGGGAGATCTTATAGAAACATATCAAATTATGAAGGGAATAGATAAGATGGAGGCAGGGAAGTTGTTTTCGCTAGCAGGTGAAACTAGTGCTAGAGGGCATAGCCTCAAATTAAAGGGAAGCAGATGTAGGACTGAAGTCAGGAAGAATTTCTTCACCCAAAGGGTTATGAATCTGTGGAATTCCCTGCCCAGTGAAGCAGTTGAAGCTACATTGCTGAATGTTTTTAAGGCAAGGCTAGACAAATTTTTTAACAGTAAAGGAATTACGGGTTATGGTGAGTGAGCGGGTAAAGAACAAAAAAGGGCAAAGAAAATTACAGCACAGGAACACGCCCTTCAGCATTCCGGACCTGCGCTGATCAAGATCCTCTATCTAAACCTGTCACCTATTTTCCAAGGATCTGTATCCCTCTGCTCCCTGCCCATTCATGTATCTGTCTTGATACAACTTAAATGACGCTATCGTGCTCGCCTCTACCACCTCCGCTGGCAACGTGTTCTAGGCACCCATCACCCTCTGCGTAAAGAACTTTCCATGCAGGCCTCCCTTAAACTTTTCCCCTCTCACCTTGAAATCGTGACCCCTAGGAATTGAGTCCTCCACTCTGGGAAAAAGCTTTTTGCTATCCACCATGTCTATACCTATCATGATTTTGTAGAACTCAATCAGGTCCCCCCTCAGCCTCTGTCATTCTAATGTAAATAATGCTATTCTACTCAATCTCTCTTCATAGCTAGCGCCTGCCCTACCAGGCAACATTCTGGTGAAACTCCTCTGCACCCTCTCCAAAGCATCCACATTATTTTGATGATGTGGCGATCAGAACTGTACATGGTATTATGAATAAAAGCATGCCATATGGCTTCTTGACCACTCAATCGACCTGCGTTGCCACCTTCAGTGTACAATAGACCTGAATGCCCAGATCTTTCTGTGCATCAATTTTCCCCAGGCTTTTCCATTTACGGTATAGTTCACGCTTGAATTGGATCTTCCAAAATGCATCACCTCACATTTGCCTGGATTTAATTCCAGCTGCCAATTCTCTGTCCAACTCTCCAATCTATCTGTATACTGCTGCATTCTCCTGCAGTCCCCTTCACTATCTGCTGCTCCAACAATCTTAGTCGACTAGAATCTGCAAACTTGGTAATCAGACCATCTGTTACCTTCCTCCAGATCATTTATGTATATCACAAACAATTGTGGGCCTAATAAGGACTCATGTGGAACACCACTGGTCACAGTTCTTCATTTTGAGAAACTCCTTTCACTACAACTCTCTGCCTCCTGTTACCCAGCCAGTTCTCTCTCCACCTAGGTAGTACACCCCGGACCCATGTGACTTCACTTTCTCCGTCAGCCTACCATGAGGAACCTCATCAAACACCTTACTGAAGTCCCTCATCTATCAATTTGTTACTTCCTGAAAGCGGAGCTGAGTCTCAAAAAGGTCAGCCATGATCTTATTGAATCGTGAGGTAGGCTCGAGGGGCCAAATAGCCTCCTCCTGCTCCTAGTTCTTACATTCTGATGTTCTCATGCTCTTAAAATCACAGCCGGTAAGACTGCATGCAAGGAGTAGGAAAGTCAACATTGACTTTTCTGCTCCTGGGATGCTGTCAGACTGCTGTGCTTTTCTAGCCTCACACCTATAGACATCTGATTTGGCACAGTTAAATTGCTCAGCAACATCTAAATCAGAACCAATCAAAATAAACATCTGGTTAATGTCACCTGCTTGATAATGGAGCTGCTGTATCAGTGACTGAAAAACCTGTGTTTATTAAAATTTGCTGTGGAGATCCAACCCCTAAATCTGCATAAGACCTCGGCTGGACTGAGATCTTACATCTGGTTTGGAACAGGTAATTTGCTTAGCAACATCAAAATAAATGTCTGGTGAAATGGAGATGGATACAGGCATGGCCAGTATAGTGATCGCAGAACCAGCTTTGAACAAAAATCCCTCTGGATTCCATCTCTTAAGTTCATGCAAGATCTTGGCTAGACTGAGAACCTACATCAAGGAACCTTCACAGATTAAGGAAACAATTTTGATTCCGGTCTTGTTTGAGAAGCAGCTGACTCAGTGACCACTGATTGTAGTCAAAGGCTCGGGCCCAAACCTGACGGGTTGAAATTGGTTGAGAAAGATTCACCTTGTTTCACTCAACATGTTTCAGTTAGAAAATGGCTGCCTGAGTGGAGGCATAGTTAAATACCCAGATGTTTTTCAGGAAGTTCTGGAGACTGTCAGAGGAGCCAAGGTTACCTTGCATATTGACCACGAAACAATTCCACAATTCTTCCAGAAACGCCCAGTAAGGTATGCTTCCTGGACTTTGGCTGATGCAGAACACCAAGACATACAGATAGAGAAGGAAGGTTTGGTGATCATCTTTGGTGTGAGAAAGTTCCAAGAATACCTTTACAGACATGAATTTGTAATAGTAGCAGATCGCAAACTCTAGCTAGGGCTACTCAAAGAGAATAAGGCTGTGCCATCTACTGCTTCAGGTCGAATTCAGTTGTGGGCTCTCTTTTGAAGTGTGCACAATTACAAATTGGAACACAATCTGGGAGGCCATATGTCAAATGTGGGTGCCTTGAGCCATCTCATGCTGGAAGATACACCACCATTGTCCATGTGATTTCTCTGTATGTTTTGAGCCCATGACTTCTTCAGAATCTGAGTCTGGGAGAAAGGTGTTCATAAGGGAAGGGATCCTTTTCAAATTAAGTTATTGCAACCAACTGAGGGATTGAGTGAATTGAGAAGATGAACCAGTTCATCCCTCCTTACTTGAGAGCGCAACAGTTTGGTGTATCACATCTGGAACCTTAGTGAATTGTGGCATCTTGTCTAAGGTCTGGTTGTAATAGAATGTCACTGTTCTATTCAAAAATGGAGAGAGAAAGAGAAAGCAGAATGCTGCATGCCAGTTAACCTCAGATTTGTGAAAGGGCAAATAGTAGAATCCATTATTCAGGTTGTTGTAGCAAGACAGTCGGAATATCATAATGCAATCAGTTGGCTTCAGTATGATTTGCTGAAAGGGAAGTTGCATTTGTCTAATCCGTTAGAGATTTTTGAGGAAGCATCAAGCAGGGTGGCTAAAGAGAAACCTATAGACATGGTGTACTTGGATTTTTAGAAGACATTTATGAGGTGCCACATCAACGGTTATTGTGCAAAATAAGAGCTTTTGGTGTAGAGGTTAATGCCTTGATTTTTGCCATTTCCATGCTGCAATACAGCACTACAGAAAGTAGATCAATGACCTTCTCCCTCTACCATGGTATGTGCAACATTCCTCTGGCCATAGTGTTCAGGGATGTGTAACACAGCAGAGCAAGTCCATATGATTGGAGGTGTGCTTGATATCATCGTCTTCACCCCTCGCGTAATAAAACAGGAACCAATTTTGCGGGGATGTCTTGCCAAACTACTCACATCCCACTGCAACTCTCATAAAAACCCCACAGTCACTCTTGATCATTGACACCATTTCTTTTGTTGACTGCAATACTTTCACTCTCTCCATACTCTGTGCAGGTTCCACAAAACTCCTCACGGCCTCTACGGCAAATTGACCAGCCCCACCAGAAGTACTGTTCTGAATGTCTTAAAATGACAGTACTGAGACTCCAGGGGAGGTATTGGCAAGGCTGCTTCCTGCATTCTATGCTCCCTTGACCTGTAGCTAATATCTTGGTGCAAACTGTCATCATGGAGAGTGAGGGTACACAATCTGGTGAGTTCCTTATTGTGACAACTTGGCAGTTGGCCGAGGAAGACACAGCCCAAGATGCTGGCACTCTGAGGTTTGCCAGAGACCCGCTGCCCGCTCAGGCCCAGGCAGGTTTCAGCTATCAAGAAATTAGTGTGTATTCACAGGAAGGAACAGCAGCAACAGAGAGGTGTGAAGGATGGCACAGTTGAGATTTGAAAAGAGAGCCTACCATGTAAGCAACAAGCAGGGGAATATGTGTGTACACGTGGAATTCAGTGTGATTGAATCATCCCTCCTGGATGAAGATCCCTAATGTTGGGATTTCTCTGTGCACAAATGGGCATTTGCCAAACAGTTGTCTTGCAGTGGCTGTGTCACACAGGCGCCACCTTCAGAAGGAAACAATGCTATAGAATGTCCAGGGAGGATGTAGCCTACTGGGACCATTGATCTGTGCTGTTCCCTTTTGAAAGCCCTATTGGATGGTGTGTGCTGCAGGCCTGTCCCTCTGAGGTCAAGTCACCACCCTGCCCAATCCAAATGTAGTTGCAGCCCATTTTCTTGCCCATTGTGCACTTTCGATTTGCAGCTGGTGATAATGAGCAGTCCTGTTCCAGTTGCTTCTGGCCTGTCGCATCAACTCTAAAGAATTCATACTTCCACTAGTCATCACCGAACCAGTCTACATTTGCCTACACCTGCTTACCCTTTCCACTCAGACCCAGGCATATGAAGTGATCATGCCCGGTGTGGTCATTAATCACCACTCCCTAAATTGTCAAAGATCATTGCCCTGTCGGTGACTGTACTTTTACCCTGCCCTGTCCCTAAACCCTGACCACTTTTCTGCTCCATTTTTGAAGTTGAACCTGACAGACTGACTGGCTCATCCTCTCAACTGAAATGACCAGATAGCCCCAAGGAAATGTATTCCGGACCCGTGACTGGTGCCTTCATATTTCTCCACCTGCATTATCTGTCTGCCTGAGACTCGATGCTACAAAGCCAACAAATTGAAAGTGGCTCTTCACTCCGTGCACTTTGAAGACACTGGACCCTTGACTGAGACCCTGATGACTCCACACCTGACTGTGGCCAATTCCCTTGATTATTAAGGGAGGCTGCCCTTGAATTTCTGTGCTGGTTCCACAGTTGATGGTTGCCGAGATTGTCTTCAATGACGAATATTCGGCTAAGGCTTTTAAATATGATTACCTGTTTGTTTGACATTCAGTGTGTTTGTTGTGTAAGCGCTGGCATGTGGTGCAGGTGTGAGTTTGATGTAATACACTGCTGCACTACAAACTGTGTGACTGCTAGACTGAGGACTGCTTTGCAATGAGGGAAGTTGTTTGCCTTAGTCACTTTGCTAACTGTAAGGCAGCCAAAATGGGGATGGTATGAACAAGCAGGTAAGTTCTTGGTGTTTGAGTTCTAGATTAGCAAACAGAAATGCATAATATGATCAAGCAGGGTCAGAATACTTTCATGAAGTAGAAATCATGCCTGATGAATTTACTGGAATTCTTTTATGAGTTAATAAGCAGTAGATAAAAGGAAAGCAATGGATGCAATATATTTTCATTTTTAGAAGGCTTTTGATTGAGTACACATGTTAGGGTACCTAATATAAGAATCCATAGTGTTGATATCAGCATGAATAGAGGAATGGCTAATTAATAGGAGACAGAGAGTTGAAATAAAGGAGGCAATTTCAGAATGGCAACCTACAACTAATGGAGTACCACAGGGACCAGTGCTGGGGACACAGTTGTTTACAATATATGTCAATGACTTGGACCATAGGAACAGGAATTGACCATTCAGCTCTCAAGCCTGTTTCACCATTCAAGAGACCATGCACCGGCACCATGGAGATTAACTCCATATACCGGCATTTGGGTCCATATCCCTTTATACCTTTTGCTTAATAAATCTGAGATTTTTTTAAAAATTAACAACTGATCGGCATCCACTGCTGTTTGTGGAAGAGACTTTCAAACCTCTACCACATTTTGTGTCTAAAAGTGTTTCCTAAGCCCTCTCCTGAAAGGTCAGGTCCTAATTTTTCACATTATGCCCCAGTCTTAGAATCCCAAACTAGTGGAATACTTTATCTACTCTGTCGTTTACTGTTAATATCTTGAAGATTTCAGCCAGGCCACTAGAGAAAACAGGCCTACTTTATATAATCTCTCCTTATCACCAAACTACTGAAGTCAGTGAATCTTTGTTGTAAACCTATGCTGTACTTCCTCCAAGGCCAATATATCCTTCCTAAGGTGTGGTGCCCAGGTCAGCTCACACTACTTCAGATAAAATCTAACCAGAGCTTTGTATAACTGCAGCATAACTTCTGCATCCTTGAACTGCAGTCCTGTATGTATAAAGGCCAGCATTCCATCAGCTTTCTTGATTGCTTTTCTGCACTTGCTTGTGACATTTTGAGGATCTACCTGAACTAGCCAAGGATGGCACAAAAGAGGTAGGAAGACAAGTGGTGAAGATGACTCAAGGAGGGATATAGACAGGTTACTTGAGTGGTCAGAAACTAACTAGATGGAATGTAAGGTGAGAAGATGTGTGGTTTTGAACTGTGGCTCTTTGGACAAAGGAACTGACTGTAATTTAAATGGAGAAAGACTGCAGTAAGCTATTGAACGGAGAGATTTGGTATTCTTAGTCGATGAATCACTATAAATCCATATTCAGTAGGTAACAGAGAATTCAAAGGGATTGGAGTATAACATAATGAAATGTTACCAAATCAATATATCAGGCACTAGAACTCCTGATTTGAAGAAAGATACACTGGCACTGGAGCCAGTCCAGAGAAAGTTCTTTAGGCTGGGTGTGGAGAGACTGCTGAATGGAGAGAGGTTGAATCCGTTGGCATGTACTCATTGGAAGTTAGAAGAATGAGATGTGAATTTATTGACAGGGTAAATGCAAAAAAGGTTCTCTCTTTGTGTGGGAGGAACTAGGACCAGAGGGCATAATCTTAGAATAAGGGGCTGCCCATTCAAAACAGAGATGGGGAGGAATTTCTTCTCAGAGGGCAGTGAATTTGTGGAATGCTTTACCGTAGAGTGCTGTTGATGCTGTGTAGTGAAGTGCATTTGTTCTGTTATGACTGAGTCAGTCAGATTTTAAATCAGCAAGTGAATCAGGAAGTGGAGATCAGGATTATCAGTTCAGTCATGATCTCATTGAATGGGGAAGCAAACTCAATGGATTGAATAACATATTTCTGCTCCTGTGATCTTATGAAACATTTTAACCTGCTTTCAGTCACAAGGATCAGGGTGTCTTGTGTCTTAGTCGAAATACCTGTAGTTTGGAATGTTTTAAGTTTTCAGTTCGCAGAAGACCTGTTTGAAGCCGTTCTCCTGGAGAAAGGAATTAACTTAAAATAATTAGAAAATTGTGTAAGGCTTTTAGTTTGAATTGTTGTAGTAGACTGTTGACCAAAACAATCTCAGGAGGATCAGGTACCAGTTGTAATTGTTTGTTTTGCAAATACTTTAGGAGATCTCTACCTCTGAAAGATTCTGAAGCAGAATAATGCCTCTGCATTAATTCATTATTTAATTAGACATCAAGAAGCATGTAGGAAGTACTTCACTTGAATCTCAGCTTGGTCTGTTTTTGATTTACTTTAAACAAAATACCTCTGTGGCAGATTTCTAGGAGGCAGGACGTCTGGTACCCCTGGTCTTATCTACCACCTCGTATATGCTGTTGTAATCTTTTCCCCTGGAGCCGGCGCTGTAATTACTGAGCTAGTCCTCAGGCCTCACAGGGCTTTTGTTTATGGCATCATGCTGTTGAGCAATTTAGAGTGGCACACAGATCACTAGGCATTCAGGGGACTGATAAGGATCAAGGACGTCAGAGGTTACTAGCAGTTCAGCCGCATATGTATATGGACTTCAGTAAGGCATTTGATAAGGTTCCCCATGGAAGGCTCATTCAGAAGGTCAGGAGGAATGGGATACAGGGGAACTTAGCTGCTTGGATACAGAATTGGCTGGCCAACAGAAGACAGCGAGTGGTAGTAGAAGGAAAATATTCTGCCTGGAAGTCAGTGGTGAGTGGGGTTCCACAGGGCTCTGTCCTTGGGCCTCTACTGTTTGTAATTTTTATTAATGACTTGGACGAGGGAATTGAAGGATGGGTCAGCAAGTTTGCAGACGACACAAAGGTCGGAGGTGTCGTTGACAGTGTAGAGGGCTGTTGTAGGCTGCAGCGGGACATTGACAGGATGCAGAGATGGGCTGAGAGGTGGCAGATGGAGTTCAACCTGGATAAATGCGAGGTGATGCATTTTGGAAGGTCGAATTTGAAAGCTGAGTACAGGATTAAGGATAGGATTCTTGGCAGCGTGGAGGAACAGAGGGATCTTGGTGTGCAGATACATAGATCCCTTAAAATGGCCACCCAAGTGGACAGGGTTGTTAAGAAAGCATATGGTGTTTTGGCTTTCATTAACAGGGGGATTGAGTTTAAGAGTCGTGAGATCTTGTTGCAGCTCTATAAAACTTTGGTTAGACCGCACTTGGAATACTGCGTCCAGTTCTGGGCGCCCTATTATAGGAAAGATGTGGATGCTTTGGAGAGGGTTCAGAGGAGGTTTACCAGGATGCTGCCTGGACTGGAGGGCTTATCTTATGAAGAGAGGTTGACTGAGCTCGGTCTCTTTTCATTGGAGAAAAGGAGGAGGAGAGGGGACCTAATTGAGGTATACAAGATAATGAGAGGCATAGATAGAGTCGATAGCCAGAGACTATTTCCCAGGGCAGAAATGGCTAGCACGAGGGGTCATAGTTTTAAGCTGGTTGGTGGAAAGTATAGAGGGGATGTCAGAGGCAGGTTCTTTACGCAGAGAGTTGTGAGAGCATGGAATGCGTTGCCAGCAGCAGTTGTGGAAGCAAGGTCATTGGGGTCATTTAAGAGACTGCTGGACATGCATATGGTCACAGAAATTTGAGGGTGCATCCATGAGGATCAATGGTCGGCACAACATTGTGGGCTGAAGGGCCTGTTCTGTGCTGTACTGTTCTATGTTCTATGTTCTATGTTCTATATGAATTTAGTACAGGGCCTGTATGGTAGCCACGTCGACATTTTAGCTGTGTGATGTCTGTGTTCAGCTTAATAAACCTCAGAAACCTTTCTCAAACAGTTGAATGGGAATAAACTAACAAGATAAATTAAAGATAATAAAATGTGAGGCTGGATGAACACAGCAGGCCAAGCAGCATCTCAGGAGCACAAAAGCTGACGTTTCGGGCCTAGACCCTTCATCAGAGATAAATTAATCAGATAAATTAATCCTTCTTGTTCAACCAACCAAGTCCTTTCTAATGTAATCACTTAACTCCACTTAAGATCTTTAATCATATTTGTTTCTTTCCACAGTGAATTGCTGCAGGAGTAACCCATTTGCAATGTCTTCCCCTTACAGAATGCTCCAGATGGAAGTGTTTGAAGGGATTGTTCGGAGGTGGGGAAATCTAAGATAATTTGTGTGAATGCTGCAGGTAGATAGGGTAGTGAAGGAGGCATTTGGTACACATGCCTTTATTGGTCAGTGCATTATGAATAGGACTTTGGATGTCGTGCTGTGGCTGTGCAAGACACTGATTAGGCTACTTTTGGAATATTGTATTCATTTCTGGTCTCTCTGCTATAGGAAAGATGTTGTGAAACTTGAAAGGGTTCAGAAAAGATTTACAGGGATGTTGCAAGGGTTGGAGAGCTTGAATTGTAGGAAGAGGCTGAATAGGCTGGGGCTATTTTCCCTGGAGTGTCAGAGGCTGAGGGGTGATGTTTAAAATGTTTATAAAATCATGACGTCCATGGATAGGGTGAATAATCAAGGTCTTTTTCCCAGCGTAGGGGAGTCCAAAACTAGAGGGCATAAGTTTATTGAAAGAGGGGAAAAATTTAAAAAGGGACCTAAAGAGCAACTTTTTTACGCAGTGTCGTGCGTGTATGGAATGAGCTGCTGGGCAAGTGGTGGAGGCTGGTACAATCACAACTTTGAAAGGCATCTGGATGGGTATATGAACAAGGAGGCTTTAATGGAATATGAGCCAAATGCTGGCAAATGCGTCTGTATTACTTTAGGTTATCTGGTCAGCATGGACAAGTTGGACCAAAGGGTCTGTTTCTGTGCAGTACATCTCTATGACTCAAGCAAAAGGCTATCAGACCTGCCATGGCCAAGATTTGAAAACAAGTGTAGTCAAATCTTTGGTGTGCCTATTCCATCTCAGCCTCCTTCCCTTCCTCGACATCTGTTTCTATTTCTGGGGATCAGATGACCATCAATATCATTTAAAATGACTGACTCCCACAATTACCTCAACAACAGATCCTTCTTGTGAGGAATCCATTCCATTCCATTAGTTTCTCTGTTTCCGTAGCATCTGTTCTGATGATGCCGCTTTCCACAGGGACGCCTCATGTCCATCTATTTTCTCAACTTCTCACCACCAGGCACACATTCCCCTCCCCTCCGTTGTCAGCATTCTGCATGGGCCATTCACGCCAGGGCAACTTGGTCCACTCTTCCTCCACTCCCAATACTTCCACACACCCCACAGCACCTTTCATATGCAATCACAAAAGGTGCAACACTTGCCTGTTTATCTTCTCCCTCCTCAGCGTCCGAGACTCTGGACACACCTTCCAGGTGAAGCAGCAGTTTTCCTGCACTTTACTCAATCTAATCTATTATATTTGCAGTTCACACCGTGGTCTTCTCTACACTGGGGAGATGAAATACAGTCTGGGTAACTTTGTAGCAAACCTATGTTTTTGACTGTAAAAATGACCCCGAGCTTCCGGTTGCCTGCCACTTCCACAAACCACCATGCTTCCTGGTCAACATTTCTGCCACGGGTCTGCTGCAGTACCACAATGAGGCTCAACACAAGCTGGAAAAACAGAATTTAATTTTCTGATTACAGACCCTTCAACTTTCAGGGCTCAGTATAGAACACCTCCTTCCATCTTCTTTACCCACCCCATCATCTCAGGCCCTGTCATGACATGTGCTGCTTTCAGAACAGTCAACCCATTTTCACCTGCAGATTGCTCCTTTTATAAGCTTTTCTGTTTCCCTTGGCTTATTAACAGTCATGTTTTTGCCTATTTAACTATATTTCTGTTTCTCTGCCTGTCCACTTACTCCATCCTCCAATCACCATCACTACCACTCCTGTTACCAGCATAAATACCAGCTTTTTTTAGCTACTATCAATTCTGAAGAAGGGTTACTGGACTCAAAATGTTAACTCTGCTCTCTCTCCACAGATGCTTCCAGAACTGCAATTTCTGTTTTAGTCTACCCTTTAGATGTGCATGAGAAGGCTTTCTGTCACATGTTTGTCCACAGTAAATGGATGTTGTTAGGGTAGCCAGGATATTGCATTTTTGCTTTATTTCAAAATCTTGAAAGTTGTATTATGTAATTAGCTTGGTTTATTTTTTACATTCTTGTTGTAATAATCTTTTTTAATGTTAAAACCAGATCTGCAACATTGTGTGCTTGCGTTTCAGTGAAAGACCACTTTGTTAAATTTAAAAAAACAAAATCTTGCCGTATATCAGAATGGTATCTGCCTTGTTACAACAATATCAGCTGGGAACCTAACATATCACATACTTGAAAACTGATGCACAGGGCTCCATCGTCATGCAAGATAATGATGTTTGCAGAGTCTCCTTTTGCTAACTGTTTAATTTATGATTGCTTATGGTGGTACTGCAGTGGGGTCAACTAACTCTGTTTGGTTCATGTTGCTTCTGCTGTTTTGCATGTAGTTAATCCTGTGCAGTAGCTTCACCGGATTGACTTGTCTTTTTTAATTATGCCTTGTGCTGCTCCTTGCATGGCCTTCTGCACTCATCATTGACTGGAAGTTGGTCCACTGCCTTATTAATCTTAATTAAAAGAGTGGGGATTACGTTGGGACACAAGGTTGCAGATATCTCCTGCTGATGGCCCATAGTGCCTCATGGATACCCTGCTTTGAGTCGCTAGATCTGTTCGAAGTCAGTCCCATTTGACACATTGATAATGTCACATTGCACAGTATATCCTCAGTGTGAAAACAGGATCTCGTTGCCATAAGGACTGTCTGCTGGTTACCATTCTCACACTGGCAAGGATGGATACATCTGCAACAGGTAGATTGGTGTAGATGTTTGTTTTTTTCCCTCTTGGTTTCCTCACCGCCTGCTGCAGATGGCCCAAAGTGCCTCATGATCAGTTTTGAGTTGCTAAATCAGTTTGAAATCTATCCCTTTTAGCATAGTATAACACATCATGAAAGAGGGAATCCACATGTGAAGATGGGACTGCCAGCCCAGCAGCTGTGCCTGTTAGCTTCTCAACAAGTCAGTCCAAGTGATGGACATTGAAATTCCCCGTCTATAGGCAGCATGGTGGCTCAGTGGTTAGCACTGCAGCCTCACAGCGCCAGGGACCCAGGTTCGCTTCCAGCCTCGGGTGACTGCCTGTGTGGAGTTTGCACATTCTCCCCGTGTCTGAGTGGGTTTCCTCCGGGTGCTTCGGTTTCCTCCCACAGTCCAAAGATGTGCAGGCTAGGCGGATGGGCCATGCTAAATTGCCCATAGTGTTCAGGGGTGTGTGGGTTATGGGGGATGGGTCTGGGTGGGATGCTTCAAGTGGCCGTGTGGACTTGTTGGGCCAAAGGGCCTGTTTCCACACTGTAGGGAATCTAATCTAATCTATAGTACATGACCTTTCCACGTCCATGTTTCATCCAAGGAGTGTTAAATGGGGAAGAGAACCAATTTATTAAACAAGCTGTCAGTTGGTTCTAATGAACACAAGGCTTCCTTGTCCATGTTTCCCCTGCTGTCTTGAGTTATAATGGCATCTGGATTCAACATTGAGCACTCCCAAAGCAACTCCGTCTCAACTTCATATCATTGTGCCATGGTCTAAAGTCGGCATGTCCTATCCCATTACCTGGACGATGGTGGTGGCATCTGGGATATTGTCTGTAAGGCCTGATTCCATGAATATGACTATGTCAGGCTGTCTCTTGACTGTGGGATAGCGCTCTCAATTTGTTTCAAATCCTCTGATATAAGTAAGAACAGATTTACAGGATCATCTAGCCTGTGTTTACCATTGTTGCTTCTTATGTTTCATTCAGTGCCAGGTGGTCCAATTGGTTTTGTTCCATTGTTTTTTAGATACAACTGAATTCTGCGGTTATGTCTGAGAGCATTTAAAAGTCAATCATAGTGCTGTAGGTTTTGAGTCACATACATGTAAAACCACGTAAGAATGGTAGATTTCCTTCTCTGAAGGCCAATAATGAATAACTTGGGTTTTTACAGCAATCAGCAATGGCTTTGTTGTCACTGTTTAACTTTTTATTTTAGTTCCAAATTTATTCATTGCGTTAAATTTATGAGCATCTGTTGTGGTGCAATTTAAATCTGTGATCCCAAGAACATATTGTTCCTCTGGTTTACTACTCATTCTTACTACTTACTGGATTACTAGTCCCTGTGACATTATCATTTCTCCACTGGCCCTCCTAGATTTAATAGACATTAATAAATGAAGAAACCTGCCACTTAGTTCCACACTTATTATGATATTGGTTTTTTCTTTCCATATTTTTGTGATCCACTCTTTTTAAATGATACTTAATTGTGTGTGCTGTCATTTTAGGATATTGTAATATTCATATTTTCTTACTATCTTCTTTTAATTGTGGCTTCATGCTTACCATGACATGTGTGTTTTGCAGCAGAAATATGGCTTGAGGAAGGAGGGTACGATTACTGAAACAATGATTGGTGCAATTGCTGCAAAATATGCAAATGAGAAAAAAGACAAACCTTTGAATACAGATATAGAACTTTTCAATAGGTAAGGACTGTGAGAAATCTGAATCTAAAAATAGCTGGTCTGTATATATGAAAATGTGTAACATTTCCTACGTTTTAACAAACAATTTTAAGAGGTTATCATGTTCAAAGATAAATGCTTAAATGTAATTAAACTTCATTGATGTTTCTTGTTTTGTCCAGATGTTGTCAGCACTTTCTTCAAATTACAAAAGTTAAGAATGGTTCTAAAAATTTAGAACTACCATACAGTGACTTAGTTCCTTCTAACATTTCAACTGCAGTGATAATATTTAGTATCAACCGTGTGGACACCTTTTGCTTCTTTTGATCCAGGGCGTGTGCTGGAATGGTAGCCGGTTTTTTTAATCTTGACACCTTTTGTTTTGACAGTTATGTTACACCATCAAAGTCTGAAATTATCAGACTTTATTTGATACATTGTCATTGCTAATACAATGTTTTACAAACAACGAACAAAGATGAAGTTGCTGGAGAAGCTCAGCCGGTCTGGCAGCATTTGTGAAGGAGAAAACAGAGTTAACGTTTCGGGTTCAGTGACCCTTCCTTAGAACTTCCATTGTTTATAAAGATCATTTTATATAAAATACAAAATATATAAAACAGTCATTGATTACTGATACTTTGGATTTAACTTTATATCAGTTATGAGGAAAAACCACTTTTTTATTTATTAGAATACTACCTAGGTCTTGAAAGGCCTAATATCAGAACATGTCCTTTTGATGGCTTACTGGGTTTCTTTTTCAATTACTTTCCTCCGATCATAGTCACACTTTTGTAGTTATGCTTTATTGATGTTTTTTAAATTATCCACAGGATGTGGGTGTCATTGACATGGACGACATTTATTATTCATTTCAGAAGGTGATGGTGAGATGTCTTTTTGAACCATAGCAATCAGCGTTGGATAGGTACACCCACAGTCGTTTGGGATAGAGCTCCATGATTCTGGTCCCTCAACACGAAAACATTGCAAGATATTTCCAAAGCAGGATGGTGTGTTGCTTGAAGGGGAACTTGGAGGCAGTGGCATTTGCTACACATTTGCTACCCTTATTCTTCAAAGTAGGAGAGGTCATTGGGTTTTACAAGTGCAATTGAGGGAGACACAGTGAGTTGCTGCATTGCATGTTGAATATGCTATACTGTGCGTTTGTGGTAGAGGAAGTGAATGTTGCTGATGTTGGATGGGGATTCCACTTAAATTTTGTGCAATGGCAAGGTATAAATGGAATGAGTGACTATACTAAATAATTATTTGATCAAATGATTATTAAATATAAGTGATAAATTAGAAAGATAAAAAGGGAAGGAAATTTTATTTGTAAGGAAGAAAGAAAACACTTTCTGAGATATATATACTTAACAAGAATATGAGAAGTTGGAGCTGAAAAAGGAACAGTAATAGAGATAATGGGAACTGCAAATGCTGGAGAATCCAAGATAATAAAATGTGAGGCTGGATGAACACAGCAGGCCAAGCAGCATCTCAGGAGCACAAAAGCTGACGTTTCGGGCCTAGACCCTTCATCAGAGAGGGGGATGGGGTGAAGGTTCTGGAATAAATAGGGAGAGAGGGGGAGGCGGACCGAAGATGGAGAGAAAAGAAGATAGGTGGAGAGAGTATAGGTGGGGAGGGAGGGAGGGGATAGGTCAGTTCAGGGAGGACGGACAAGTCAAGGGGGCGGGATGAGGTTTGTAGGTAGGAGATGGAGGTGCGGCTTGGGGTGGGAGGAAGGGACGGTTGAGAGGAAGAACAGGTTAGGGAGGCAGAGACAGGTTGGACTGGTTTTGGGATGCAGTGGGTGGAGGGGAAGAGCTGGGCTGGTTGTGTGGTGCAGTGGGGGGAGGGGACGAACTGGGCTGGTTTAGGGATGCGGTGGGGGAAGGGGAGATTTTGAAGCTGGTGAAGGCCACATTGATACCATTAGGCTGCAGGGTTCCCAAGCGGAATATGAGTTGCTGTTCCCGCAACCTTCGGGTGGCATCATTGTGGCACTGCAGGAGGCCCATGATGGACAGGTCATCTAAAGAATGGGAGGGGGAGTGGAAATGGTTTGCGACTGGGAGGTGCAGTTGTTTGTTGCGAACCGAGCGGAGGTGTTCTGCAAAGCGGTCCCCTCAGCCTCCGCTTTGTTTCCCCAATGCAGAGGAAGCCACACCGGGTACAGAGGATGCAGTATACCACATTGGCAGATGTGCAGGTGAACCTCTGCTTAATGTGGAATGTCATCTTAGGACCTGGGATGGGGGTGAGGGAGGAGGTGTGGGGGCAAATGTAGTACTTCCTGTGGTTGCAGGGGAAGGTGCCGGGTTTGATGGGGTTGGAGGGGAGTGTGGAGCGGACAAGGGAGTCGTGGAGAGAGTGGTCTCTCCGGGAGGCAGGCAAGGTTGGGGATGGAAAAATGTCTTGGGTGGTGGGGTCGGATTGTAGATGGCGGAAGTGTCGGAGGATGATGCGTTGTATCCGGAGGTTGGTGGGTTGGTGTGAGAGAACGAGGGGGATCCTCTTTGGGCGGTTGTGGCGGGGGCGGGGTGTGAGGGATGTGTTGCGGGAAATACGGGAGAGTTCGTCCCCTCCCCCCACTGCACCACACAACCAGCCCAGCTCTTCCCCTCCACCCACTGCATCCCAAAACCAGCCCAACCTGTCTCTGCCTCCCTAACCTGTTTTTCCTCTCACCCTTCCCTTCCTCCCACCCCAAGCCGCACCCCCATCTCCTACCTACTAACCTCATCCCACCTCCGTGACCTGTCCGTCTTCCCTGGACTGACCTATCCCCTCCCTACCTCCCCACCTATACTCTCTCCACCTATCTTCTTTTCTGTCCATCTTCAGTCCGCCTCCCCCTCTCTCCCTATTTATTTCAGAACCCTCACCCCATCCCCCTCTCTGATGAAGGGTCTAGGCCCGAAACGTCAGCTTTTGTGCTCCTGAGATGCTGCTTGGCCTGCTGTGTTCATCCAGCCTCACATTTTATTATCTAGGAACAGTAATAGTTCATTTGCCATTCAATAGGATCAAGTCTGATCAATCATTCCTTATGTCTGCTTCCCTGCGATTTCCTGGTAACCCATGAATCCTCCACTGTTCAAGAGTCTATTTATCTAGGCCTTAAATATACATGAGGCCTCTGCCCCCACAGCTCTCTGTAGCAAGGGTTCCAAAGACAACCCTCTGGAGAGGAGAAATTACTCCTCACATCAGTCTTAAAATTGTCCCCCTTTATTCTCAGACTGTGCCCTATGGTTTGAGATTCTCCAATGAGGGAAAACATCTCTCAGCATTTATCATTTCAAGTTCCTTTAGAATCCTATGTATTTCAGTGAGGATGCTTGTCATTTTCTAAAATCCAGTGAGTAGAGTCTCAACCTGTTCAACCCTTGCTCATAGGACAATTCCTCCATAGTAGAGATCATCCCAGTAAAAATATGGGGAAACTCAGCAGGTCTGGTAGTAGAGAGATAGTAGGAGCTGCAGATGCTGGAGTATCTGAGATAACAAGGTGTAGGGCTGGATGAACACAGTATGCCAAGCAGCATCAGAGGAGCAGGAAAGCTGACGTTTTGGGCCTAGACCCTTCTTCAGAAATGGGGGAGGGGAAGGGGGTTCTGAAATAAATAGGGAGTGGGGGGAGGCGGATAGAAGATGGATAGAGGAGAAGGTAGCTGGAGAGGAGACAGGCAAGTCAAAGAGGCGGGGATGGCACCAGTAAAGGTGAGTGTAGGTGAGGAATTAGGGAGGGGATAGGTCAGTCCAGGGAGGATGGACAGGTCAAGGCAGTGGGATGAGTCGAGTAGGTAGGAGATGGGGGTGCGGCTTGAGGTGGGAGGAGGGGATAGGTGGGACGAAGGACAGGTTAGGGAGGTGGGGACAAGCTGGGCTGGTTTTGGGTTGTGGTAGGGGGAGGGGAGATTTTGAAGCTTGTGAAGTCCACATTGATACCATTGGGCAGCAGGGTTCCCAAATGGAATATGAGTTGCCGTTCCTGCAACCTTTAGGTTCCATCGTTGTGGCACTGCAGGAGGCAAGGATGGACATGTCATCTGAGGAATGGGAGGGGGAATTGAAATGGTTTGCAACTGGGAGGTACAATTGTGTAGGTGTTCCACAAAGTGATCACCATGCCTCTGCTTGGTTTTCCCGATGTACAGGAGGCTACGACGGGAACAGTGGATGCAGTATACCAGATTAGCAGATGTGCAGGTGAACATCTGCTTGATGTGGAAAGTCTTGGGGCCTGGGATGGGGGCGAGGCGGGAGGTGAGGGGCAGGTGTAGCAGTTCCTGCGGTTGCAGGAAAAAGTGCTGGGTGTGGTGGGCTGGAGGGGTATGTGGAGCAGACAAGGAAGTCACGGAGAGAGTTAACCCTCCAAGAAGCAGACTAGGGTGGGGAGGGAAAAATGTCTTTGGTGGTGGGGTCGGATTGCAGATGGCGGAAGTGTCGGAGGATGATGAGTTGGATCCAGAGATTGGTGGGGTTGTGCGTGACAATGAGCGGGATTCTGTTTTGATTGTTATTGCAGGGAGAGGGTGTGAGGGATGAGTTGCGGGAATTGCAGGAGACATGGTGGAGGTCATTCTTGACCACTGGGGTGGGTGGTGTTGCGGCCCTTGAAAAACAAGGACATCTGAGATGTTCGGGAGTGGAATGCCTCATCCTGGGAGCAGATGCAGTGGAAGCGAAGGAATTGGGAATAGGGAATGGCATTTTTGCAGAGAAGTGGGTGGGAGGAGGTGTATTCTAGGTAGCTGTGGGAGTCGGTGGGCTTGAAATGGATATCGGTTTCCAGGTGGTATCTCCGTACTGTGGAAGAGAGTTAAGGTTCCAAATTCAATATGATTCCTCTTCAAAACTTAAATAGTTGGACACTGGTGATTTTACACTGCTGACAAAGAAGGACTGTCTGGAACAGTTGATGAGGGTACCCAAAGCAAAGGACAAGGGGAATTCTAATGGTGGCAAAGAAGTGACAGAGAAAATGATCAGGGTGAAAAGGACAAAATCGGTACATGAAGTTGAGAACAAGGCCAACAAGGCATAACAATGGATGGTTGGGGGAGGGTATGTGAAACTGTTGTTTCAATTCAATGCTGAGTCCTAAAGGCTATGAGGTGCCTAAGACGATGTTCTTGCAGTTGCAGTGATCTTCATTGGAACTCTGTACTTGGTGCAGGAGGGAAATGTTAGCATGGCCCTAAAATATTTCATTGAAATGGTGAGCAAGTAGATTGAGTTCATTCTTTTGACAGAGAAGAGGTGTTCCACAAAGTGGTCACCAAGTCTGTATTTTGTTTTGCCAATGTAAAGGAGCCTGCAATGAATTTGGTAGAATAGATTGAAAGAAATACATGTAAATCAATGTATCATTTGAAAATTATTTGGGACCTTGAACATTGAGGAGTTTGTTCAAACTCTCCTCATAAATAATCCCCTCCAAACCAAGCAAAATCCTGGTAAACCATTTCTGTAACCTCTTCAAAACCCCCAAACACTTCTGATAGGATGGTGACGAGAAGTGTACAGAATATTCCAAATGTGCTTTAACTAAAGTTATATACAGCAGAAGCATGACTGGCTAGTTTTTAAACTGTATGCCCTTACCAATGAAGGCAAGCATGCGGTATGTATTTTAGTAGTACATTAAAGGGAAGAAGGTGACTAAGGAAAGAGGAGGGTCCTTTAGGGATCAAGGATATCTGTATGTGAAGTTGCAGGATATTGGAAGGTTGTTGAATGAATACTTTGGTCTTCACTCTGGAAAAGGAGAACATAAGTAAGGAATTCAGGAAAAGGGACTGTGAGGAACTTGTGCAGGTTGACATAGGAAATGGGGAAATTTCGGAAGCTTTGTCAGGCTTATAAACAGACAAGTCCCCTATCCCAGATAACTTGCACCCCAGGCTGCTGTGGAAGGCAAGGCAGGAAATTTCAGCGACTCTGACACAAATTTTTAATTCCCCTCTGGCCACCAGGTAAGTGCCAGAGGACAGGAGGACCGCAAATGTGGTCCTACTTCAAAGAAAAGGGGCAGAGATGAACCAGGACATTACAGAGTGGTGAGTCTACTGTCAGTGAATGAGAAGCAATTGGAGAAAACTCTGAAACTTCAAATTGATGCCCAGTTAGAAAGGCATGGAATAATTGGAGATAGCATGGTTTTGTCAGAGGAAGGTTGTGCCTAACAAATTTGTTAGAAATTTTTAAAAGTGTGGTCAAGTGTGTGCTAGAGGTAAGTTCAGTTGATGTAATTTATATGGATTTTAGCAAACCTTTTGACAAGGCCCCTTTAACTACATTTAAGTCATCATTGGAGAAGCATATGGACGTACATGGAATAGTGTAGGTTAGATGGGCTTCAGATTGGTATGACAGGTCGGCACAACATCGAGGGCCGAAGGGCTTGTACTGTGCTGTAATGTTCTATGTTCTTATGGGAGGCTGTTTGAAAAGGTTAAACCACATGGAATTAAGGGAAACTTGGTGAGATGGATCAGAAACTGGCTTATGGGTAGTGGTGGAAGGCTGTTTGAGTGACTGAAGGCTGGTGTCCAGTTGTGTACCACAAGGATCAGTACTGGGACCTTTATTGTTTGTTATTTACAAAAATGATACAGACGAAAATGTGGGGGGAATATTAAGCAAAGTTTCAGACGATACCAAGATTGACTGTGATGGAGACTCATAGAATTGTAACATTAGCTCGCTGTCTCTCTATGAATGCTGCCTGACCCATCTGTGATTTCCAGCATTTTATTTTCCATGCAGATTCCAACATCTGCAGTAATTTGCTCCTACTAAGATTGGTAGAATGGTTAATAGTGAGTAAGATGGTTAGAGGTTACAGGAAGATATCAATGGGTTGATCACATGGGCAGAGCAATGGCATATGATATTTAAACCTGATAAGTGTGAGGCGATACACTTCACAAGAACAAGTAAGATGAGGGAGTATTTAATGAATGGCAGGACACTAGGCAATTTAGAGGAAGAGAGGAATCTTGGTTAATTACTCTCATATCTCTGAAGCTAGCAGAGCACATGAAGATGATAGTTAGGTATATGGAGCACCTGCTTTCATCAGTTGTCATATAAGAGCAAGGTGGTGATGCTGGAGTTGTACAGAAATTGGTCAGACCACAACTGGAATACTTTGTGCAGTTCTAATTGCTTCATGACAGGAAGGATGTGATAACACTAGATGAGATACGGAGGAGATTCATTAGGATGTTGCTTGGGATGGAGAAATTGAACTAAAAGGAGAGACTAGATAGGCTTGTATTGCTTTCTTTAGACCAGAGAAGATGGAGAGGGTACATGATAGAGGCATACAAGATTATGAGGGGTGTGTACAAAATGAATAGAGACCAGCTGCTCCCCTTATTTGAGAGGTCAGTCACGAGGCGGCATAGTTTTCGAGTAAGGGAAAGGAATTTCAGAGGGGATCTGGGAAGAAACTTTTTCACTCAGCCAGTGGTTAGAATCTGAAATGCTCTGCCTGGGAAAATGGTGGAGGCTGGGAACTTAACAATCTTCTCAAAAAAGATTTGGATGAACACTTCAAACATCATAACATTCAAGGATATGGATCAAGTGCAGGAAATTGGAATTAGTGCACTTTTAGTAGTCAGTGTCAGTGCAGACTTGATGGACTGAATGCCCTTTTCTGTGCCGTATGAATCTGTGAATCCATATGTTTTCTTGCCAACCTTATCCACTTGTGTTACTACTTTCAGGGAACTGTGGACCTGTATGCCTAGAACCCTCTGATGTTTGATGCTGTTAAGGGTAGTGCCACTGTATACTTCCCTCCTGCATTAGATCTCCTAAACTTTGTATTTGTCTTAAATAAATTGCATCTCCTATTTCTCCTTTCAAGTCTCTAGCTTATCTATATCTTGCTGTATCCTCTGGTGATCCTCCTCACAGTTGCCAATCCTTGTGCAAACTTATTAATCAGGCCACCTACATTCTCCTCCAAATCATTTATATGTATATATTATAAACAACAGGGGTCACTGATCCCTGCAGAACAAAGAGCTTCACACTGTTAATCTCTGTATTCCATGACTAAGCCAGTTCAGTATCCATCTTAACAACTCACTGCAGATCCCATCCCACGTTCTCTAGCAGCCTGCCATGAGGGACCTTATCAAAGTCCTTGCTAAAGACCATATAGACAATATCCATTGTCAATATATGGATAGATATATATCCATATGTGTCTGTGGATGTACATGGATATCCATAGACGTGCCCTCATCAATCATCTTTGTCACAATCTCAGTATTGTTTGTGAAACACTACTTTCCCTGCACAAAGTTAACTGTCTATCACTAATAACTCCATATTTTTCCAAATGTAAGTAAGTTCTATCCCTAAGAAACTTCTCCAATACTTTCTCTAACACCAGCCTGTAATTTCTCAGATTATCTCAATTGTCCTTCTTAAACAAAGAAACAATAACAGCCATTCTCCATGATAACAAAGTGTGGAGCTGGATGAACACAGCAGTTCAAGCAGCATCAGAGGAGCACAAAAGATGACATTTCGGGCCTTGACCCTTCATCAGAAAAGGGGGAGGGGGAGAGGGTTCTAAAATAAATAGGGAGAGAGGGGAGGCGGATCGAAGATGGGTAGAGGAGAAGATAGGTGGAGAGGAGACAGACAAGTTAAAGAGGCGGGGATGGAGCCAGTAGAGGTGAATGTAGATGGGGAGGTAGGGAGGGAATAGGTCAGTCTGAGGAGGATGGACAGTCAAGGGGGCGGGGTGAGGTTAGTAGGTAGGGAATGGGGGTGCGGCTTGAAGTGGGAGGAGGGGAGAGGTGAGAGGAAAAACAGGTCAGGGAGGTGGGGATGAGTTGGGCTGGTTTTGGGATGCAGTAGGGGGAGGGGAGATTTTGAAGCTTTTGTGCTCCTATGATGCTGCTTGGCCTGCTGTGTTCATCCAGCTCCACACTTTGTTATCTTGGATTCTCCAGCCTCTGCAGTTCCCATTATCTCTATGGCCATTCTCCAGTCCTTTGGGACTTTTTTTGTGACTAAACATTTCATACAAGGCCCCAGAATTTTCCTCCCTTAGCATTCTGGGATAGATTCCATGAGGCCCTGGCTACTTGTCTGACTTAATATTTTTCAAAACACCAAATACCACCACCTTTTTTAAACCAACAAGCACTAGAGTATCACCATACCCCTCCCGCGACTCGCAATTCACATGTCCTTCTACTTTATGAATGCCAGTGCAAAATATGCAACACGGACTTTATCCAATTTCTCTGGCTGCACGCATAAATTCCCTGCTTTGTTCTTGAATGGAACTGATCTTTCCCTAGCTGTCCTCTTGCTCTTT
Organism: Stegostoma tigrinum; assembly: GCF_030684315.1. NCBI lineage: Eukaryota > Metazoa > Chordata > Chondrichthyes > Orectolobiformes > Stegostomatidae > Stegostoma > Stegostoma tigrinum. Next base: position 61,754,585 of record NC_081372.1, read on the forward strand.
AAAAATGTGTAAATGCCTTTGGTTTTTTTCTTAAACCTGTTTGCCAAAACCCCAAGATATTGATGGTGGGGGATTTAGTGATGGTAACACCATTGAATGTCAAGGGATGGTGATTAGATTGCCTCTTGCTGGTGATGTTCATAGCCTTGCATTTTATGGCCCCTCTTAGCTCCCCTGATACCTTGTTGAATTCTTTCTTGTGATCTTTTATTTTTCGAGGTCTTTGTCTTTCCTCAGTTTCCTAAATCTTGCATCTGCCTCCTTTTTCTTGTTGATTAAGCTCTCAATTCTCTTTTCCAAGTTTCCCAAATCCTGCCATCCTTGTCCTTAATTTTCACAGGAGTATGCTGGTCCAGAACTCTAATCAACTGGCTTTTATGAGATTCCCACATACCAATGTGAACTGACCCTCAAACTGCTCCCCCCCACTCCCCCATCTATATTCCTCAGTTCCTGCCTAGTATTATGATAGATAGCCTTCTTCCAATTTAATAGTTTTTTTAAAATTCATGTTATGTGGAATGTGGGTGCAGCTGGCTGGCCAGCATTTCTTGCCCATCCCCAGTTGCCCTTGAGAAGGTGGTGGTCAGCTGCCTCCTTGACCTGCTGCAGTCCTCCTGCTGTAGGTTGACCCAAAATGCTATTAGGGAGGGAATTCCAGGATTTTGACCCTGCAACAGTGAAGGAACGGTGATATATTTCCAAGTCAGGATGGTGAGAAACTTGGAGGGGAACTTAGAGGTGATGGCGTTCCCATATGTCTGATGCCGTTTAGTTTGGAAGATGCTGTCTGAGGATCTTTGGTGAATTTCTGCAGTGCGTCTTGTAGATAGTACACACTGCTGCTACTGATCATCGGTGGTGGAGGGAGTGAATATTTGTGGATGTAGTGTCAATCAAGCAGGCTGCTTTGCCCTCTGTGTGGTGTCAAGCTTCTTTACTGTTGTTGAGGCTGCATTCATCTAACCAAGGGGGAGTATTCCATCACATTCCTGATTTGTGCCTTGTGGATGGTGGACAGGCTTTTGGAGTCTGGAGGTGAGTTACTTGCCACAGTATTTCTAACTTCTGGCCTGCTCTTGTAGCCACTCTGTTAACGTGGTGAGTCCAGTTGAGTTTCTGGTCAGTGGTAAACCCCAAGATGTTGATGGTGGGGGATTTAGTGATGGTAACACCATTGAATGTCAAGGGATAGTGATTAGATTGCCTCTTGCTGATGATGTTCATAGCCTTGCATTTGTGTGGCACGAATACCACTTGCCACTTGTCTCCCAAGCCTGGATATTTGCCAGATCTTGTTGCATCTGAACGTGCATTGCTTCAGTATCTGAGGAGTCATGAATGGTGCTGAACATCATGCAGTGATTGGTGAACATCCCTGCTTCTGACCTTATGATGGAGCGAAAATCGTTGACAAAGCAGCTGAGGATGGTTGGGCCAAGGACACTACCCTGAGGAACTCCTGAATAGATGTCCTGGAGCTGAGATGATGGACCTCCCCCCACTACAGTCACCTTCCTATGTATCAGGTATGACTCCAGCCACCCGGAGCATTTGCCCCTTGATACTCATTGAATCCAGTTTTGATACGGCTACTTGATGCCACACTCTGTCGAATGCAGCCTTGATATCAAGGGCTTACACTCTCACCCCACTTCTGGAATTCAGCTCTTTTATTCATGTTTGAAGCAAAACTGTAATGAGATCAGGAGCTGAGTGGCCCTGGCAGAACCCAAACTGGGCGTCACTGAGTAGGTTATAACTGAGCAGGTGCTGCTTAATCGCACTGTTGATGACACCGTCCATCACTTTACTGATGTTCAAGAATAGACTGATGGGACGGTAATTGGCCCAGTTAGATTTGTCCTGCTTTTTGTGGACAGGACATACTTGGGCAATTTTCCACATTGTCGGCTAGATACCAGTATTGTAACTGTATTGGGATCATCGACCCCCACAGCTACCTAGAGTACACCTCCTCCCACCCGCCTTCCTGCAAAAATTCCATCCCCGTTCCCAATTTCTTTGCCTCTGCGACATCTGCTCCTAGGATGAGGCATTCCTCTCCCATACATCCCAGATGTCCTCGCTCTTCAAGGACCGCAACTCCCTCACCTCCCCCCACCTCCCACCACAGTGGTCGAGAATGTCCTTGACCAAGTCTGCCGCATTTCCCACAACTCATCCCTCACACCCTGCCCCCGCAATAACAGCCGAAAGAGAATCCCCGTAGTCCTCACATACCACCCCACCAATCTCCGTATACAATGCATCATTCTCCAACATTTCCGCCATCTACAATCTGACCCCACCACTAAAGACATTTTTCCATCCCCACCCTTGCCTGCCTCCCGGAGAGACCACTCTCTTCGGGACTCCCTTGTTCGCTCCACACTCCCCTCCAACCCCATCAAACCCGGCACCTTCCCCTGCAACCGCAGGAAGTACTACACTTGCCCCCACAACGCCTCCCTCACCCCCATCCCAGGCCCCAAGATTACTTTCCACATCAAGCAGATGTTCACCTGCACATTCGCCAATGTGGTACACTGCATCCAGTGTACCTGTTGTGGCTCCCTCTACATTGGGGAAACCAAGCAGAGGCTTGGGAACCGCTTTGCAGAACACCTCCGCTTGGTTCACAATAAACAACTGCACCTCCCAGTCGCGAACCATTTCAACTCCCCCTCCCATTCCTAAGATGACATGTCCATCCTGGGCCTCCTGCAGTGCCACAATGATGCCACCCAAAGGTTGCAGGAACAGCAACTCATATTCCGCTTGGGAACCCTGCAGTCCAATGGTATCAATGTGGATCTCACAAACTTCAAAATCTCCCCTCCCCCCAATGTATCCCAAAACCAGCCCAGCTCGTCCCCACCTCCCTAACCTGTTCTTCCTCTCACCTATCCCCTCCTCCCACCTCAAGCCGCACCTCCGTTTCCTACCTACAAACCTCATCCCGCCCCCTTGACTTGTCCGTCCTCCCTGGACTGACCTATCCCCTCCCTTCCTCCCCACCTATACTCTCCTCTCCAGCTATCTTCTCCTCTATCCATCTTCAGTCCGCCTCCCTGTCTCTCCCTATTTATTTCAGAATCCTCTCTCCATCCCCCTTTTCTGATGAAGGATCTAGGCCTGAAATGTCAGCTTTTGTGTACGTCTGATGCTGCTTGGCCTGCTGTGTTCATCTAGCTCCACACTTCGTTAGCTCGTAACTGTACTGGAACAGCTTGCCTCGGAGAGTGGAAAGTTCTGGAGTACATGTCTTCAGTACTATTGCCGGAGTGTTGTCAGGGCCCATAGACTTTGCAGTACCCAGTGTCTCCAACCATTTCTTGATGTCACATGATTGAATCGGATTGGTGGAAGACTGGTATCTGTAATGCTGGAGACCACTGAAAGAGGGCAAGATGGATCATCCACTTGGTACTTCTGGCTGAAGATTGCTGTGAATGCTTCACCCTTATCTTTTGCACTGATGTGCTGGGCTCTTCCATCATTGAGGATGGAGGTATTTGTGGAACCTCCTCCTCCAGTGAGTTGTTTAATTGTCCACCTCCATTCATGACTGGATGTGGCAGGACTGCAGAACTTAGATCTGATCTGTTGCGGGATCACTTAGCTCTGTCTATCACTTGCTGTTTTTGCTGTATGGCACGCAAGTAGTCCTGTCTGGTGGCTTCACCAGGTTGGAATCTCATCTTCAGGTATGCTTGGTGCTGCTCCTGGTATGCCCTCCTGCACTCTTCATTGAACCAGGGTTGGTCCCCTGGCTTGATAGTAACGGTTGAATGGGGGATATGCTGGGCCATGAGGTTACAGATTGTATAGATTTGACCCAAGGATGACTCTTGGCGTTATCCATAAGCAGTTTAAAACTTAAAGAATTATGGTTGATGTTCCAGAAATGCATCTTCACGGAAAATGGAATCACCTAGTTGGGCTCATTCCCAGTGCCATTTCTAGTATGGCCCTTAGCTGCTTTTTAAAAAAAAGTCATTCTGGACTCACCTAACAAATTTCCCCCACCCAAGCTCCTGGAACTATGCAAGTCTCAGACAGTATTGGGGAATTTGAAATCTCTCACTAGAGATTTCTCTGCCACTTCCGCCACCTACACTCCGACTCCACAACCAAAGATATATTTCCCTCCCCCCTCCATCTGCCTTTCTTTCTCCGTGACTCCATCGTCCACTCCACACTCCCCACTCACCCCACCAGCCTTGGCACCTTTCCCTGCAATTGCAGGAAGTGCTAAACCTGTGCTTACATCTCCCCCGATCTCCATTCAAGACACAAAGCAAACCTTTCAGATCAGACAGAGGTTCACCTGCACATCTGTCAATGTGGCCACTTGTACCTGCTGCTCCCGATATGGCCTCCTCTGCATTGATGAGGCCAAGCAGAGGCACAGAGACTGCTTTGTGGAGCACTGCTGTGTTCGCGACAAATGACAATACCTTCCGGTTGTGAACCATTTCAGCTCCCCCTCCCTGTGCGATATATCCATCCTGGGCCTCCTCCAGTGTCACAATGATGCCACCCGCAAACTGGAGGAGCAGCATCTCATATTTCTGCCTTGGGAGCCTACAGCCCAATGGCCTAAATGTGGATTTTACCAGTTTTGAAATCTCCCCAACACCAGCCTCATCCCATGACCAACCCTCCCTCTTATCCCTGCCTCCTTGACCTGACACAACCTGTTCTTCTCTCCCACCTGTCCACTCCTCCCACCTCACTGACTAGTCCCCACTACTTTCTCCTGCTGCGTCTGGAGCGTCCGTGGGCAGCCTGTCACCTTCCCACCTACCTTCTCCAGTCTCACCCCTCCATTCTATTTATTTCTGAGGTTCCTTGTCCCTCCCACATTTCTGAAGAAAGGTCTCCACCTGAAACGTCAACTTTCCTGCTCCTCTAACGCTGCCTGGCCTGCTGTGTTGCTCCAGCTCCACACTGTGTTATTTCTGACTTCAGCATTGGCAGTTCTAACTATATCTGAGCACCTAACTTTCTCATCCCTTTTCCAGTATTATAAGTGCACATCTAAATACTGCTTGAGCATTATGAGGGCTTTGGTCTCTACCACCTTATAGGCATCAATTATTCAGATTCCTCTCTGAGTGAAAAGTTTCCTGCCTCGCCTGCCACAGTTGGCTGGGATTCAGTTCATCCGTGCCAAGGGATTTGTCTTTTAGAACTTCCTGACCTCCCCAAGATCCTCACAATCTCTTTTCCTGAATTCCATAACTTAGTTCTCCTTTTCCAGAGTGAAGACCACAGAGATGTTCCATTATCCTGTAATTTTGCACAGATTGCATTTTTTGCCCCTAATTGGTCCTACCCTTCCCCGATTAGCCTTTTCCCTTTAATGTGTCTTTAAACTATCTTTTAGATTTAGATTTTACATCTTATTATCATGTGTACTCAAGTACAAAAGTACATGACTGCAGTGAAAAGTATCTAATGCCACATATGGTGCCATTTTAGGTACAAAAGTACCTGGGTACCAAAAAGCTCAGGTACAAAGTGGTAAAAGAAACAAAGTTAAAAAGTTAAACATTACAGACTTTCATAGAATAAGTAGAAAAATAAAGAAATAAGGTAATAGTTAACATTAAAGGCCTTCAGAATATAAACTAGAAAAATAAAGGAATAAAGTTAAATTATCAACAGCCTTTGAGAGTGCCTGCTGGGGCCCCAATCTCCTCTTAGCTCACTGGCCAGAAGACCCCAACTGTCTGTTCTCATGGCTGCTGCAGATAGTGGGGGATCTTCCTCACCGCTTACTCTTCCCATGATGTCATCATCCCTGTTGCTGCCGTCTCTGAATTTCTCTTGCTGCGTCTGGAGCGTCCGTGGGCAGGACCTGCTCGTAGCCCCTGATCACAGGACTTACCTGCAGCATCCAATGGCTGGGTAAGCACTGGGTCCCACACTCAGCACTGGCAGCCTTGGACATCAGTCTGAGATAATGCCACAGGTTGCTGGGGCACTGCCATAGGCTGCTGAAAGACTCCCAGTCCGGGCCAAGAAACCTCAATGGGTCGCTGAAAAACTCCCATGCCTGGCCAGGAGGCGGCCACGCCATGTCTGGAGGATGCTTTGCTGAGTCTGCAGTGAGGCCAGGATAAGAAAGAAGAAAAGAAACACGAAAAGAGAAAGAAAAGGGACAGAAAAGAAACTCATAGAGTGGACAAGCTCTGCCTGAAGCATCATACTCCACCACCGTCTTAGAATTCTGTCTAATCCTGTTTGCAAATCCTTTCTGATGCACCCTTTTTGTTCTTCTAATTTTGTTCTGTCTTAAGTTCCGTCTTTTACTTCATATATTCCTGTAGGGCACAGCTGAGTTGCTGTCTTTGGACTGTTTTTCTTCCTCATCCAGTCCTGAATTGTCCAAGACATCCAGGGTTCCCTGAACCTCTTCCTCCTTTATTTCCCACTTAAATGTACATATTAGAGTTGTACTGTCCCCAGCTGCTCTTTGAATGCTCCTCCACAACTCTGCTATAGATTGGAGACCAGAACTGGGATGTTCATGTGAGGAAGAAGGACATGGATGGAAAGGTAAGGGGCCCTTAGATAATGAGGGAGGTTGTGAATTTACTCAAAAGGAGAAAAGAGACAAATGTAAGGTTTTGGAAGCTAAAGTCAGACAGGGCCCATGAGGAATATAAAGAAAGTGGGAAAGAACCCGAACAGGGAATTAGGAGAACAAGTAGGGGCCATGAAATGACATTGCCAAGTAGGGTTAAAGAGAATTCCAAGACATTTTATACATACAATAGGATAGTGACGGTGAAGGTAGGATCACTCGAGAATAAAGGGGGAAGCTTGTGCTTAGAGGCAGAGGATGTGGGCAAGTCCTAACTGAATATTTTCAGTTGGTATTCACCCTGGAGAAGAATATGGAGCGCAGTGGGATTTGTGTGGACCATGCTAGAATGCTGGGGCATTTTGAGATCAAGAAAGAAGTGGTGTTGGGTCTCTTGAAAGAGCATTCAGGTGGATAAATCCCCAGTGCCTAATGACATTTACGCCAGGTTATTGTGAGAGGCAAGAGAGGAGATTGTTGGGGCCTTGATGAAGATCTTTGCATCCTTGCTAGCCACTGGAGAGATCCCACAGGACCAACGAGTGGCTAATGTTGTTCCTCTGTTTAAGAAGGGGAATAAGGATAATGTAGGAACCAAAGAGGGGTGGGTCTCACATCAGTGATTGCGAAACTATCAGAGGGAATTCTTAGGGATAAGATTTACACGCATTTGGAAAAGCATGGCCTAATTAGGGACAGTCAGCAGAGCTTTGTGTGGAGTAGGACATATCTACTGACTGGATTTAATTTTTCGAGAAGGAGATGAAGATGGTCAATGACGGTAGAGCAGTAAATGTTGCCTAAGTGGATTTTGCTAAGGCTTTGGACATGGTCCGTCATGGTAGGCTCATCCTAAAGATTAAGATACATGGGATCTGCAGTGACTTGGTTGCTTGGATTCAGAAATTATTGGGGAAGGGATTGCCTAATGATATAACCACTAGACTGTTAATCCTGAGACCAAGGTAATGCTCTGGAGACCGAGTTCAAATCCCATGATGGCAGATGATGGAATTTGAATTCAGTAAAAATCTGGAAATAAGCACCTAATGATGATCATGAATCCATTGTCGATTGTCAGGAAAAACCCATCTGGTTCACTAATACCCTTCAGGGAAGGAACCTGCTATACTTAAATGGTCTGACCTACATATAATTCCAGACCAGCAGCAATGTGGTTGACTCTTAACTGCCCTCTGGTATGGGCAATAAATGCAGACCTAGCCAGCAATGCCGTCATCCTGTGCATGAATCAAAAATATTGGCTTGCCAATAGCAAGCAGAGGGTAGTTTTGGAAAGGTGTTTTTTTCTGGCTGGAGGTCCATGACTAGTGGTGTTCTGCAGGAATTTGTACTGGGACCTCTGTTGTTTCTGATATTGATATCTAACTTGGATGAAAATATAGGTGGGTGGGTTAGTAAGTTTGCAAATGACACAAAGATTGGTGGAGTTGAGGATAGTATAGAAGGTTGTCAAATAATACAGTGGGATATAGATCACTAGCAGATATGGACTGAGAAATGGCAGATGGAGTTTAAATCAGGTGAGTGTGAGTTGCTGCACTTTGGGAGATTAAATGTTAAGGAAAAGTATACAGTTAATGGCAAGACCCTGAATAACTTTATGTACCGAGAAATCTTTGGGTTCAAGTCCATAGTTCCCTGAAATGGCCACACAAGTAGATCGGGTGATAAAGAAGGCATGTGACATACTTGCCTTTATTTGGTCGGGGAATTGAGTGCAATAGTTGGAATGTCATGTTGCAGCTTTATGAGACTTTGGTTAGGCCACACTTAGAGTATTGTGTTCAGTTCTGGTTGCCACATTACAGAAAGGATCTAGAGACTTTGGAGAGGGTGTAAAAGATGTTTACCAGGATGCTGTCTGGATTAGAGGCTATGAACTGTAAGGAGAAGCTAGAAAAACTTGGTTGTTTTCTCTGGAGTGGCAGAGGCTAAGGGGTTAAGAGTCTCTGAAATTATGAGATGTATAGGTGGGGTTGATAGTCGGAATCATTTTCCCAGAGTTGAAATGCTGAATACAAGGGGGCTTGCATTTAAGGTAAGAGGGTGAAATTTCAAGGGCAAGTTTTTTACATAGAAAGTGGTAGGAGTCTAGAATGCACTGCAGAATGTATGGTGGTGGAGGCACATATGATAGGTGTGTTTAAGTGCCTTCTAGATAAGGCCATGAATATTCGAAGAATGAAGGGATTGGTGTAATTTAGAATCATGTGCCACGCAACATCGAGGCTGAAGGGCCTGTTCCTGTACTGTATTGGCCTATTTTCTATGTAGACTTATTGCATGGTGTTGTTCCCAGTCAGCATGGCCAGATTCAGTTTTAGTAAAATCTGTGTTCCTCCAATCAAAAGCTGTCTTTTGCAGGCCAGCTTTCTCATTGTTGATAACAAATTTCAGTCATGCTGTGTTGTGGTCACTATCACTAAAATGTTCTCCCACTGTCACATCAAACACTTGTCAGAGTTTGTTCCCTAGAACCAGATCCAGTACTATGGCTTCCCTTGTTGGCCTTCTATATCTCGATACTAAAAACCTTCCTGGATATATTTCCAGAAATCTACCCCGCTAAACCCTCAACAGTAACTGTCCCAATTTATATTGGAAAAGTTTAAATCCCTTGGTATAATGACATGATTATTGTTCTTACACACCTCTATGAACTGTCTACATATTTGCTTCTCAATTTCCTGCCGATGATACACTCCCAGTAATGTCACTGCCTCCTTAACATTCCGAAGTTCTACCCGCAAAGCCTCGTTTGAAGACCCTGCCAAGGTATCGTCTCTCTTTCTTGCAGTAATTGATACTTTAATTAATAGTGTAACCCCACTACCCTCCTCTATGTTGCCTAAAGATCCTCTACCCTGGAATGATGAGTTGACATTTCTGTCCTTTCCTTAAACGTGCTTTTGTGATGGCAGCAATATCACATTTCCAAGTATCAATCCACACCTTTAACTCAGTCTTACCTGTTACACTCCTAGCATTACAGTAAAGACCATCCAGCCTTGCCTTACTCCCTTGACGCTCAAGAGAGCTGAATTCACTTTGACTTATTTCCTTTGTTGTGGCATGATGTGTCTCTATTTTATCAACATTCTGTGTTCCCTCCCTCAGCCAGATTAGTTTAAACTCCTATTTAAAGTTTAAAGTTCTACAGCAAAATCTCAGTCCATTTGCCAAAATGTTATTAGGTCCTTCATTCATTTCTTGCTATCTAGCTACATTATTGAATTGACTAAAGACTGTCGTCTATGTTGCTGGGGACCTCGGGAAGACACTTTGCACTTCTAATTGAAGATAGCTGTTAATGAGATAACAAGTTGTAGAGCTGGATGAACACAGCAGACCAAGCAAAATCTTAGGAGCAGGAAAGCTGATGTTTCAGGTCTAGACCCTTCATCAGAAATGGGGGAGGGGAAGGGGAATCTGAAATAAATAGGGAGAGAGCGGGAGGTAAATCAACGCTGGATAGAGGAGAAGATAGGTGGAGAGGAGACAAGTCAAAGAGGCAAGGATGGACCCAGTAAAGGTGAGCGTAGGCGTTGAGGTAGGGAGCAGATAGGTTAGTCCAGGGAGGATGGCCAGGTCAAGGGGGAGGATGATGTTAGTAGGTAGGAAATAGAGGTGGGTCTTTAGGTGGGAGGAGGGGATGGGTGAGAGGAAGAATAGGTTAGGGAAGGGAGTACGAGCTGGGCTGGTTTTGGGATGTGGTTGGGGAGGGGAGATTTTGAAGCTCGTGAAATCCACATCGAAACCATTGGGCTGAAGGGTTCCCAAGCAGAATATGAGTTGCTGTTCCTGCAACCTTCAGGTGGCATTGTTGTGGCACTGCAGGAGGCCCAGGATGGACATGTCGTCTGAGGAATGGGAGGGGGAGTTGAAATGGTTCACAACTGGGAGGTGCAGTTGTTTTGTGTGAACTGAGCATAGGTGTTCTGCAAAGCTGTGCCCAAGCTTCTGCTAGTTTCGCCGATGTAGAGGATGCCACAATGGGAACAGCGGATGCAGTATACCACATTGGTAGATATGCAGGTGAATATCTGCTTGATGTGGAAAGTCTTCTTGGAGCCAGGGATGCGGTTGAGGGAGGAGGTGTGGGGGCAAGTGTAGTGATTAGATTAGATTAGTTACCCTACAGTGTGGAAACAGGCCCTTCGGCCCAACAAGTCCACACTGCCTCTTGGAGCATCCCATCCAGACCCATCCCTGTATAACCCGCACACCCCTGAACACTATGGCCAATCCACCTAGCCTGCACATCTTTGGACTGTGGGAGGAAACCGGAGCATTTGGAGAAAACCCACGCAGACACGGGGAGAATGTGCAAACTCCATACAGACAGTTGACCGAGGCTGGAATCGAACCCGGGGCCCTGGCGCTGTGAAGATGCAGTGCTAACCACTGAGCCACCATGCTGCCAGTGCTACCACCGTGTAGCACTTCCTGCGATTGCAGGGAAAAGTGCTGGGTGTGGTGGGGCTGGTGGGGAGTGTGGAGCGGACAAGGGAGTCATGGAGAGAGTGGTCCCTCCGGAAAGCAGACCAGGGTGGGGAGGGAAAAATGTCTTTGGTGATGGGGTCAGATTGCAGATGGCGGAAGTGTCAGAGGATGATGCGTTGGATCCAGATGTTGGTGGGTGGTACATGAGGATGGGGGGATTCTGTTTTGGTTGTTATTGCGAGGGCGGGATGTGAGGGATGAGTTGTGGGAAATGCGGGAGACATGGTCGAGGGCATTCTCAACCACTGCGGTGGGGGGGGATGTTGCGGTCCTTGAAAAAGGAAGACCTATCTCCTCCCTACCACCCCACCCTACATTCACCTTTACTGACTCCATTCCCACCTCTTTGACTTGTCTGTCCCCTCTCCACCTATCTTCTCCTCTATCCATCTTCAATCCGCCTCCCCCCCTCCCTATTTATTTCAGATCACCCTTTCCCTCCCCCATTTCTGATGGAGGGTCTAGGCCCAAAATGTCAGCTTTCCAGCTCCTAAGATGCTGCTTGGCCTACTGTGTTCATCCAGTTCTACATCTTGTTATCTTGGATTCTCCAGCAGCTGCGGTTCCGATTATCCCTTATGGCTGTTAATGATTCAGCTTTATCTTTTGCAAGGAAATGCTGGGCTATCCCATTGTTAAGGATGGGGATACTTGTAGAACCTCTTCTTCATTGTTTATTTGTCCACCACTTTGGATTGCCTTCTGCACTCTTCATTGGACCAGGGTTGGCCCCTGACGAAATGGTAACGGTAAAGTAGGGAATATGCTGGGTCTTGAGGTTACTGACTGTGGTTGAACATAAATCTGCTGCTGCTGATAGACCTCAGCGCATCATTAATGTCCAGTTTTCAGTTGCTAGGTCTTTGAAATCCATCCCATTTCAGCCTGGTGGTATTGCCGTGGAGCACAATGAATGGTATCCTCAATGTGAAGATGTGACTTTGCCTCCAACAGGACTGTGCAGTACTGTTCTGGATAGATGTATTTGCCATTGGCAGATTCGTGAGGACGAGGTCACCTGCCACAGACCCAATCTAGCAGTTATGTCCTTTAAAACCCAACAAGTGCAATGTGGTCGACAGCTAAATGCACTCTGATGTAAGTTAGCAAACCACTTCATTCTATCAAACATCTTAAGCCTAAGAAAATGAAACGAACCTAGAAGGGGCACCCAGAATCAACTCAAAGAAACAATGGCAAGCCTAGCACTGTCAATTCTGCAGATTTCTCCTTTCCAATATCTAGATGTTTGTGCCAAAATTGAGAAACCTGACCATCAGACGAATTAAGCAGCAGCCTGATGTACTCATTCTGACAGAATCACACATTACAGCCAATGTAACAGACAACACCATCATCATCATCGTACTTGGTTATGTTGTAATCTCTTGGCAGGACAGACATCCAGAATGAGCAATGCACTAGTACACAAAGAGAAGTGAGTACATTGACAATGGACTAAATGAATTGTCATGGTATAACGTCCAAATATAGGAAAGGAATCCTCCTCCAGATCACCACTTAACACACCCTCCTCACACCCACCCATGAATCAGTACTGCTCCATGTTAAACACTACCAGGAGAAAACAGTGAGGGTTAAAAGGAGGTGAGTGTACATTGGGTGACTCTAGTGTCCATCTCCAAGAGTGTCTCAGCGACACCATTACTGACCGAATTGGTTGAGTTTTATAGGACATTGCTGTTAGACGGAGTCTGTGGCAGGTTATGTTGTCTTCACCAGCCTGCAACACTGACCATTTGTTTGCATTACACCTACCTGTCATTGTTACAACTGGGCAGAATACTTAGTTGTATGCTACTGCGCACACAACCAGTTGAACAGTAGACAACACTGAAGGGGGTTCTGGGGACTAAGGTGTGAAAGTGAGCCAGTGCCATGGACATGCATTGTTATCCCTGCTTCCACTTGGTGTGTTTGACTGTCATCGTACACCCACAAACATTGCACCTCATGCATGGCAAAGGGTTGGTGCTGCATTGAGAAACTAAGCATCAAGGGATTGAGGCAAGTTAGTCTTCCTCAGCAAAGACTTTCATGGGTCAGACAGAGGATAATCTTGATGTGGAAGGCCTAGCCACCTCCATAGTATCCTGAGTAGAGATGGCCTAGGAGCCCATGTGTGGTTCCTTCTCTCACTGGTTGCCTCGTGGTATTGTCCTGCCTGCTTATGAAGAAGGAGCACTTGGACTAGACTCAGTGCTGCCTGTTCCACTGCTGTCCTGCCTTCTGTCCTGAGAACCAATCAGTAGATGATGGAATGCAGGTGTTGATGACTCTTTGGCAGTCCCTGAGTGTTTCAGGCCTGTCTCTTCATTGTAGGCACCACTGTCTTTGGAGACAGGAGTGGAAGAACTGCTGTAGCGTCTGAGCAATGATGGGCAGAACAAGGCTGGAGTGGTGAATTTATTTGAAGGCAAACTGTTTTATGTTCCACTTTGTTTTGTTTTTTTCTGTTCCCTAGATCCGAAAGTGGTGAATCACAATGTCTTGGTAAAATGCAGAGAAAGGTTAGTACTTAGTATAATACAAGCATTTCTTTGTTTTTGAAATTAAACTTTTTTTCTGCTGAAAACCGTACTACACCCTAAGTGAGTGATTATTCTATTTTAAAAGTGAAGGTCAGAGTAAAACTTAATGCACTCAGAAAAATAGTAACATTGTTCTTTTAATGGCTTTAATTTAATCCTTAATGTCAGTAAAAATGGTATTTTCTGATTAAGAGGGAATAATATCTTGCATTTACACAGCAACTTTTAGGAAGATGTTGCTTCACAGAAAATCCAAGATTAAGAGGGGTATTAGGGAAGTGGATATAAAGATTTGTTAAAGAAGGATCCTAACGGAGAGGAGGTGTGGAAAGAGATTTTGGGGGAGAATTTCAGAACGTAGGATAGATTCGGTGAAAGTCACAGCTATCTATGAGTGCAGAAGCAAATCACAGAAATGTTATGGTGCAGAAGAAAGCCATTCGGCATATCATAGCAGCACTGGCACATTAAAAGGGCATCATTGCCTGGTGCCAATCTCCTGCTTTTTGTAGGTTACGTGGAACAGCCCCACTTCCGCACCTACACAGGCCCCGAACCCCACCTCTTCCTCCGTTACATTGATGACTGTATCGGCGCCGCCTCTTGCTCCCCAGAGGAGCTCGAACAGTTCATCCACTTTGCCAACACCTTCCACCCCAACCTTCAGTTCACCTGGGCCATCTCCAGCACATCCCTCACCTTCCTGGACCTCTCAGTCCCCATCTCAGGCAACCAGCTTGTAACTGATGTCCATTTCAAGCCCACCGACTCCCACAGCTACCTAGAATACACCTCCTCCCACCCACCCTCCTGCAAAAATTCCATCCCCTATTCCAAATTCCTCCGCCTCTGCCACATCTGCTCCCACGATGAGGCATTCCACTCCCGCACATCCCAGATGTCCAAGTTCTTCAAGGACCGCAACTTTCCCCCCACAGTGATCGAGAACGCCCTTGACCGCATTTCCCGCAACACATCCCTCACACCCCGCCCCCGCCACAACCGCCCGAAGAGGATCCCCCTCGTTCTCACACACCACCCCACCAACCTCCGGATACAACACATCATCCTCCAACACTTCCGCCATCTACAATCCGACCCCACCACCCAAGACATTTTTCCATCCCCACCCTTGTCTACTTTCCGGAGAGACCACTCTCTCCGTGACTCCCTTGTTCGCTCCACACTGCCCTCCAACCCCACCACACCTGGCACCTTCCCCTGCAACTGCAGGAAATGCTACACTTGCCCCCACACCTCCTCCCTCACCCCTATCCCAGGCCCCAAGATGACTTTCCATATTAAGCAGAGGTTCACCTGCACATCTGCCAATGTGGTATACTGCATCCATTGTACCCTGTGTGGCTTCCTCTACATTGGGGAAACCAAGCGGAGGCTTGAGGACCGCTTTGCAGAACACCTCCGCTCGGTTTGCAATAAGGAACTGCACCTCCCAGTTGCAAACCATTTCCACTCCCCCTCCCATTCTTTAGATGACATGTCCATCATCGGCCTCCTGCAGTGCCACAATGATGCCACCCGAAGGTTGCAGGAACAGCAACTCATATTCCGCTTGGGAACCCTGCAGCCCAATGGCATCAATGTGGACTTCACCAGCTTCAAAATCTCCCCTTCCCCCACTGCATCCCAAAACCAGCCCAGCTCTTCCCGTCCACCCACTGCATCCCAAAACCAGTCCAACCTGTCTCTGCCTCCCTAACCTGTTCTTCCTCTCACCCATCCCTTCCTCCCACCCCAAGCCACACCTCCATCTCCTACTTACTAAAGTCATCCCACCTCCTTGACCTGTCCGTCTTCCCTGGACTGACCTATCCCCTCCCTACCTCCCCACCTATACTCTCCTCGCCACCTATCTTCTTTTCTCTCCATCTTTGGTTCGCCTCCCCCTCTCTCCCTATTTATTCCAGAGCCCTCACTCCATCCCCCTCTCTGATGAAGGGTCTAGGGCCAAAACGTCAGCTTTTGTGCTCCTGAGATGCTGCTGGGCCTGCTGTGTTCATCCAGCCTCACATTTTATTATCCTGCTTTCCTCTCAGTCCCTTTCACATTACTTTTACTTAAATAATCATTCAATGCTCTCTTGAATGTTTCAGTTGAACCTGGCTTCAGTACACTTCCAGACAGTCCATTCCATACTCTACCTGCTTGCTGATTGAAGAGGTTTTTCTTTCTTCACCCTTGCTTTTTGGATTAACCCTGAATGAGATGCTGAGAGACCGTTTGGTATGTGGGATTAGTGACAAAACCATGCAAATAAGCTGACTAGCTGAAGCTCAACTGGACTTCAGTCGGGCATTCCAACTGGCTTTGGCTTTCGAAAATGTGCCAAGTGGAGCATGTGAATTTCGGGATATCCTGATGGAAGTGGACACTTTCACCTGTCCGACTGAACTGGGGAACACCACTTGAGTGCAGGCAATCGCATAGCCTCACACGGGACATATTCTGAGCAGAGGGACCCTAGGTTAGCCCACAGCAAAACCCCAAAACATAACAAAGCCTCAGCCAAATGGCTAAAATGTTCTTCAGGATCCAGGCCAGCAGACATTGTATTTTTTGCCGGTATGCTGACTTGAGAGAGCAAAGGAGTCCTATGAGGCCTGAATTGAGTAAGAGAACTTCTAGGAGAGTGCACACCCTGAAAAGTGCACCTACATCTGGTTTGGAGCAAACAACAAATAATTGCTGAGCAACACCCAAGTCAGAACCAATCCAGATAAATTTCTGGTAAAATAGTCAGTAGTCTCTAATAAAAATTGAAAGAACTGCAGATGCTGTAAATCAGGAACAAAAACAAAGTTGCTGGAAAAGCTCAGCAGGTTTGTAAGTATCTGTGAAGGGAAAAAACAGAGTTAACGTTTTGGGTCTGGTAACCCTTCCTCTAATAGCGGTTGATACCTGTGCAGATGTATCAATGATTGCAGAACCAATCTTTAACAAGATTCCCTGTGGACTCCAACTTTTAAGTTTGCAGAAGACCTCTGCCAGATTGTGAATGTATACAGGGGAACCATTAGATATTAAGGATACGACTTCAATTTTGGTCTCCTATGAGAAGCAATTGGTGCAGTCAGCACTGATTCTAGTAAAAGGTTTGGGCCCAACCTTGATGTGGTGAAATTGGTTGAGAAAGCTTCACCTAGATTGGCGCAGCATTTCTCAATTAGAAAATGACTGCCTGATTGAAGTCCTAATTAAATAGCCGGAGGCGCCTCAGGAAGGTCTAGGTGCTATCAAAGGAGCCAAGGCCACCTTGCATGTTGACCAGGAAGCAATTCCGCGATTCTGCAAGGCCATTCTGTTGTCTTCTTCCTTACATGCAAAAGTAGAAGCCGAAATCAGGAGGCTGGAAAGCAAAGAAATCAGCAAACCAGTACAGTTTACGGAATGGGCATCACCTGTCATACTGATTGTGAAGTCTGATGGGTCAGTTTACTTTTGTCGGTTTTTTTAAGCAAATGGATAACTGCTTTTCACAGTTGGATAAATACCCAATCCCTGCAGAGAGGATTTGTTTGCAATACTGTTCACAGGGGTTGGGTGCTGCCCTTCAAGAAGCTGGACATAAGCCTGCAATTGTGATTAGATGGGGAGTCCAAAAAGTATGCCACAATTAATACCTATAATTGTTTGTACCAATATATGAGACCACTGTTTGGAGTATCATCAGTCTACACCCTTTTAGAATGAATGATGGAGAATAGTTTACAAAGTCTAACCCAATGCTCTTTATCTGGGTGACATGCTAATAATAAGAACTTAGACGCAGTGCTTAAACATTTCTCCTGGGCAGGCGTATGGCTTAGAAGTGAAAAATGTGTATTCCAGGCACCTCAGGTGACTTACGCGCTACACAGTTGACAAGATCAGGTTACACTGATGAAAGACAAAGTGAGAGCGATCAGAAGGAGCCCCGTTTCCAATATCTGTTCTGGAGTTTAAGCCGTTCATAGAATAGAATAGAACACTACAGCGCTTCGGCCCCCGATGTTACGCCGACCTGTGAACTAATCTAAGCTCATCCCCCTACACTATCCCATCATCATCCATATGCTTATCGAGGACTGTTTAAACTTTCTTGGGTTGGTGAATTATTACAGAAAATTCAATGTAATCTGGCATCTGTCATGGTGCCCTTACACCTGCTATTGAGAAAGGGTCAGCTTTAGAAATGGTTGGGTAGTCAAGAAGTAGCCTTTAGGGAAGTGAAAAAGCAGTTATCACCTAAGGTGTTGGCCCACAATAGCCCTAAACAAAATGTGGTGCTGACCTGCGATGCCCCCCCCCGGTGTGGTATCAGGGTGGTGTTGGCTCACTGGTGGCCCAACTGAGAGTAACACCTGATAGTGTATGTTTCCCGGAATTTGGCTATGCTGAACGCAAATATGTCCAAATGGAGAAGGGAGGTTTGGCAGTCATATTTGGTATGAGAAAGTCCCACCAATACCTCTATAAATGTAAATTTATAATCATAACAGAAGATAAGCCTTGGCTAGGCCTACCTCAAGAAGACAAGCTTGTGCTACTCATAATTTCTGGTTAAATTCAGTGATTGTCTCTTATCCTTAGTGCACATAATTGCAAGTTGGAACACCATCCAGGAGGCCGTTTTACACTGGCAAATACATCACCGGTGATGCCTCCCATGGGAGAGTCCATTCTGGATTTAAACTGTCTAGACACCCTACCAGTCACCGCGACAATGTCAGACCGTGGACACGAAAATACAGTGTTTTGGCAGAACTAAAACAGCTAGTGGTGATGGGGGCAACAAAAGAGCCATCACAAACAAGATTAAAACCTTGCTGGATCCGGCAACAGCAGATGACCCAGTACTGTGGGGAGCAAGAGTGATTGTCCTAAGTAAAGGCACTGCTGAACTCCACCAGAATCATCCAGAGGTTTTCAAAATGAAAATGTTGGCGAGAAGTAATGTCTAGTGACCTGGATTGGATGCTGACATAGCCGCATTGGTGGGGTAGTGCCCAAAGCATCAAAGAGGATGAAAATTACTGCCAGTAGCGCCCCCACATTTTTATGAACGGCTAGGTAAACCTTAGATTCCGTTAGATGTCAACCATGCCGTCCTTTCATGGGCTCAATGTTCTTTGCCAATGTGGACGCCTATTCACAGTGGTTGGACATGCATAGAGTTCATTTGTTCATTCAAACTCAGGGATGACAGTTGAAAAGCTGCAAACATCATTCATGACACACAGACTCCTGGAAGTATTTGTCACAGACAATGGGATATCATTTGCCAACATTGCACTCGGCACGTTCAGACAGCTCCATACCATCTGTCATCCATTGGTCTGGTGAAAAGAGTAGTCCAAACATTGAAGGCGGGCTTAAAGAAACAACATACAGCTTCACTTGATACCGAACTGTTCTAGGTCATGAGATGGTAGGAACTGCCGATGCTGGAGAATCTGAGATAACAGGGTGTGAAGCTGGATGAACACATCAGGCCAATCAGCATCAGAGGAGCAGGAAAGCTTGACGTTTCGGGTTGAGACCCTTCTCCAGAAATGGGGGAGGGGAAGGGGATTCTGAAATAAATAGGGAGAGAGGGGGAGGCGGATAGAAGATGGATAAAGGAGAAGATAGGGTGAGAGAAGACAGACAGGTCAAAGAGGTGGGGTTAGAGCCAGTGAAGGTGAATATAGGTGGGGAGTTAGGGAGAGGATAGTTCAGTCCAGGGAGGACGGACAGGTGAAGGAGACGGGATGAGGATAGTGGGTAGGAGATGGGGATGGGGCTTGAGATGGGAGGAATGGTTAGGGAGGCAGGGACTAGCTGGGCTGATTTTGGGATGTGGTCGGGGGAGGGGAGATTTTGAAGCTTGTGAAGTCTACATTGATACCTATGGGCTGCAGCGTTCCCAAGTGAAATATGGGATGCTGTTCCTGCATCTTTCCGGGTGGCGTCATTGTGGCAATGCAAGAGGCCTAGGATGGACATGTCGACGGAGGAGTGGGGGTGGGAGTTGAAATGGTTCGCGACTGGGAGGTGTAGTTGTTTGTTGTGAACTGAGCGTAGGTGTTCTACAAAGCAGTCGCCAAGCCTCCGCTTGGTTTCCCCGATGTAGAGGAGGCCACAACGGAAAGAGGGGATACAGTATATCTCATTAACAGATGTGTAGATGGACATCTGTTTGATGTGAAAAGTCTTCTTAGGGCCTGGGATGGGGGTGAGGGGATAGGGGCAGGTATAGCACTTGCTTCGGTTGCAGGGAAAAGTGCCGGGAGTGGTGGGTCTGGAGGGGAGTGTGGACCAGGTAAGGGAGTCACGGAGAGAGTGGCCCCTCTGGAAAGCACGTAAGGGTGGGAAGGGAAACTGTCTTTGGTAGTGGGGTCAGATTGCAGATGGTGGAAATGTCAGAGAATGATGCGTTAGATTTGGAGGTTGGTGGGGTTTAAACTGTGGTAGGCTTAAAATGAAGCAGTTCTGAACAAACGTGGATCACATTAACACTATTACCTTGCAAACTGGGCAGGAGCAAAACAAAAGTACCCTCTCAGAATAGCTGGAAAGGTTGTCAGAAACCGTGGGTTCTCCCCCGCTATCTCTCATTGAAGAACCCTCAGAAACTGAGATGGATGCAGCTGATGTCACAGCCTTGGTATTGTTAGGGCCTAAAGAAGAGGAGAAATTTCTCCTGAGATGGACCTGGCTCAAGATATGGACTGCAGTCTGGTATTGACTGCTCTTGTCAGAGCCAGAGGAACTGGACCTGGGGTGAAAATGTCCCAGGAGAATCCGCTAGAGAAACAGGGCCTACTACCCAGACTTAGGTGGGGGAGGGATGTAACGATTGGTACAAGGCTGGCTAGGGGGATCTAATTAATGAGTTCCCAGATTGGACCTGTTAACCTGGGCCAGTCAGGGGGTCCTGGCTAACAAATTGTCCAAGAAGAATTAAATATTTCATCTGCAAATGTGTCCATAAATATTTTATTAAATAGAGAAAAAATATAAATGAGTCTTAGGGATTCACCTTACTTTAGCAGCTGGCTCTGAGCCCATGTAGCCCATGTCCTGATCACTTGTAAAGGGTCACTTGGTAGTGGGACACTGACCTTCGTGGAATTATTTCAGATATGTTGTGAGTACAATAAAGGATCAGAGTATTTTAGATCTGGTGATGTGTAATGAGGCAGGTGTGATAAATTATACAAGACAGTATGTTATGATCTGAGATAATACAATAATACAGGCCAGTGAGCATGATTTCAGCTTTTCCTTCACACTGCAGTAAGCTAGATGGACTGGAGCAGAGGAGTTTGGGAGATTGGAAATCTCAAGGAGAAGCACGGTGATAAAAGTAGATAAATTAACACAGACAGAGAGGAGATTCCAAGTTGTTTGACAGGCTTAAATGCAGATTAATAGAACAAAGAACAAATAAAATTATAGCACGAGAACAAGCCCTTTGGCCCTTCCCCAAGCCTGCACTGATATGCTGCCTGTCAGAACTAAAGCCCCCTCCCCTTCCGAGAACTGTTTCTCTTTGTTCTTATCCTATTCATGTATTTGTCAAGACACCCTTTCACATCTGCTTCCACTACCTCCCCCATTATCCAGTTCCACCACCTGTCCCACCACCCTCTGTGCAAAAATGTCATTCATACATCACCTTTAAATCTTGCCCCTCTCACCTTATATCTGTGCCCCCTAGTAACTGACTCTTCCATCCTGGGAAATACCTTCTCCCTGTCCACTCTGTCCATGCTCTTCATAATCTTGTAGACATCTGTCAGGTCGCCCCTCAACCTCCATTGTTTCACTGAGAACAACGCAAGTTTCTTCAACCTGTCCTCATAGCTAAGGCCCTCCATGCAGGCAACATCCTAATAAATCTTTTCTGTACCCTCCCCAAAGCCACCACGTCCTTCTAGGAGTGTGCTGACCAGAATTGAACATAAAAGTTCCAACTGAGGCCTAACTGAGATACTGTAAAGCTGCAACATTACCTGCCAATTCTTAAACTCATTGCCGCAGCCAGTGAAGGCAAGCAAGCCATATGCCATGTTGACCACCTTCATTTGTGTTCCTGTACACCCAGATCCCTCTGCCTATCAGTACTCTTAAGGGTTCTGCCATTTACTGTATGTTTTCCATCTTGATTAGACCTTCTGAAATGCATCACTTCACACATTTTTCCAGTTTAAACTCCATCTGCCTTCTCTCTGCTCAAGTTACGAACTAATCTATAACCTACTGCATTGTCTGATGGTCCTCATCGCTGTCTGCAATTCCACCACCCTTTGTGCCATCAGCAAACTTACCAATCAGACCAGTTATATTTTCCTCCAAATCATTTATATATATTACAAATAGCAAAGGTCTCAACACTGATCCCCGAGGAACACCAGTAGTCACAGCCTTCCATTGAGAAACACGCCCTTTCACTATCACTCTCTTGTCTGCTGTGACTGAGCCAGTTTTTTTATCATCTTGCAAGCTCACCTCTGAGTCCAAAACTCCACACAGTATTCAAGACGTGGTCTCATCAGTGCGGTATACAACTAAAGCCCAGTGTCTTTACTTTTATGTCCGGTTCCTTTAGAACATCAATTAGTAGTCAACAGGCATGGTGGCTCAGTGGTTGGCACAGCTGCCTCACAACACCAGGGATCCAGGTTCAGTTCCATCCTCAGGTGACTGTATGGAGTTTGCACATTCTCCCCGTGTCTGCGTGGGTTTCCTCCAGGTGCTCCGGTTTCCTCCCACAGCCCGAAGATGTGCATGCTGGGTGAATTGGCCGTGCTAAATTGCCTGTAGTGTTCAGGGATGTGTAGATCAGGTGAGTTATAGCAGGGTGTGTCTGGTGAAATGTGTTGAGGTTTGATGTGGACTTGTTGGGCTGAAGGGTCTGTCTCCACACTGTAGGGATTCTGTGACCTATGACGAGTCGGTCCTTTGGCCCACCGTGTCTGCTCCAACAATGATGCTATTCTAAACTGATCCCATCTCCCCGTACATGATACATGTCCCTCTGTTTCCTGCCTGTTCATGTGTCTCTTAAACTTTGCTACTCTAACCCTTCTGGCAGCATGTTCCTCTGTCTTGCACATGTCTTTTAAACTTCTTCCTTCCTCACTTTAAACCTATCTCCTCCCCAGTATTTGACATTTCCGTCTGGGAAAAAGACTGTCTGCCCTATCCAGGCCTATCATGACTTCATATGCATCTGACACTCTAGCATGTTTATCCAACCTCTCCTTACACCTACTACTGTCCAATCCAGGCAAATCCTAGTATACCTCTTTGCACATTTTCCAAAGCCTTCACAATCTTCCGACAGTGTGGTGACCACAACTGCACACAATGTGGCCCAACTGAGATTTTATACAGCTGCAGCATAATTATCACCTTCCATGCTCAGTGTCCCGACCAATGAAGTTAAGCATCCCTGCACCTTTTTTACCACCTTATCCACTTATGTGGCTAGTTTCAGGGAGCTATGGACTTGTACCCTGAGATCCCTCTGAATATCAATGATTCTAAGCACCCTGCCATTTATTGTGTACTTTGCTTCTGCATTTGACCTCCCAAAACTAATTACCTCGCGTGTTCAGATTAAACTCCATCTGACATTGCTGTGCCCAACTTTCCAACTAATTATACTGTAACTTTTGACAACCTTGCGCAGTATCTGCAACTCCACCAATTTTCTTGTCATGTGCAAACTTAGACTCCACTTACACTCTTTATTCAAATAATTGATATAAGTTATGAACAACAGAGCTTCCAGCGCTAATCCTTGCCGAACATACTGATCACAGGCCCCCAGTCAGAAAAAACAACCTTCCACGACTACTGTCTGTCTTCTATAACTAAACCAATTTTGTATCCAATTTGTCAACTCAAAAGGATTCCATGTGACTTAATCTTCTGGATCAGCCTAACATGACAAAGCTTGTCAAAAGTTTTAGTAAGGTACATGGAGACAACATTCATTGCTCTGCTGTCTTCAGGCATCTTTGTCACTTCCTCATACACCTCTAATTTGAGAGACAAGACCTTCCCTGCACTAAGCCATGCTGACTATCTGACAGTTATTCCTGTGGCTAAGAATCTTCTCCAGTAATATGTTTGTCACTAATGTAAGGCTCACCAATCTATAATTTCCTGCATTATTCCTGTTGTCTTTCTTCAATAAAGAAACTGCATTTGTTCTCCAGTTTTCTTGGGCCTCGTCTGTGGATAAAGAGGATGCAAAAATCTCTATCAAGGTCCCAATAGTCTGCTTCCTTGGCTCCCTCTGTATTCTGGAATAGATCTCATCAGATTGTGGGAATTTGTCTGCCTTAATGTTTTTTAAGACAACCAACACCACCTCCCCCTTCATATTAACATGCTCTAGAACATCAACCCATTCTTTCGTACTCTCGCCATCATCTGTCCCCTTCCCAGTGAATACTGACTACTCATTAATGATGTCATCCACCTCTTCTTAATGAGCGAATAAAAATGTGCTGTTCCTGTATATAAACTTTTTGTGATTGATACAGTAAAACACCCAGATCATCTTGCAATTCTTCACTCTGTGGTTCTTCATGCCATTGTGAACAAGTTCATGTCTTTCCACATTGTACTCCATCTGCCAAATCACACAAGCTATCCACATCAGTTTGCAATCTTACGTCCTACTAATGTACTCAACTATGTATATTCACAAATTTAGCTTCCATAGAAGTATTGAATGATATCTTAACCAGGCCCTGAGTAACTTGGCCCATGATGAGAAGAGTGGTAGAATTGGCCAAGATGTTCTGGGAGGCTCAACTCAACATTAGTGACCTAGTGAATCACAAAACTAAGACTATAAACAATCAAACATGCGGGGGAGGGGGAATATTCAGTTGCATGGAAAATTAAAACAGTAAAAGTGAAAGGAGGAGGTCGAAGTGCAAGTTAATGATGAGGTTAATTGTTACCAGAAAATGAAAGGAGTATATGAAGCTCATATTGCACCGTTGAATTGTACATGAGTACAAGAATTGATAGTTGAACAAATCTAAAAGCTTGGCATCTGAATCGGCTTACCATAAAATTAGCATGCTATCAGCACAAGTTGAGAAAAATTATGATTTCATCCTGATTGCTGAGATGTGGTTACCGGGAGACTAGGTTTGAGAATTGAAAATCCAAAAGGCATTCAATATTCTGGAAGGATAGACATAAAGGAAATGGGAGTGGTATAGTGATAATGGGAACTGCAGATGCTGGAGAATCCAAGATAATAAAATGTGAGGCTGGATGAACACAGCAGGCCCAGCAGCATCTCAGGACCACAAAAGCTGACGTTTTGGCCCTAGACCCTTCATCAGAGAGGGGGATGGGGTGAGGGCTCTGGAATAAATAGGGAGAGAGGGGGAGGCGAACCGAAGATGGAGAGAAAAGAAGATAGGTGGAGAGGAGAGTATAGGTGGGGAGGTATGGAGGGGATAGGTCAGTCCAGGGAAGACGGACAGGTCAAGGAGGTGGGATGAGGTTAGTAGGTAGGAGATGGAGGTGCGGCTTGGGGTGGGAGGAAGGGATAGGTGAGAGGAAGAACAGGTTAGGGAGGCAGAGACAGGTTGGACTGGTTTTGGGATGCAGTGGGTGGAGGGGAAGAGCTGGGTGGTTGTGTGGTGCAGTGGGGGGAGGGGACGAACTGGGCTGGTTTTGGGATGCGGTGGGGGAAGGGGAGATTTTGAAGCTGGTGAAGTCCACATTGATACCATTGGGCTGCAGGGTTCCCAAGCGGAATATGAGTTGCTGTTCCTGCAACCTTCGGGTGGCACCATTGTGGCACTGCAGGAGGCCCATGATGGACATGTCATCTAAAGAATGGGAGGGGGAGTGGAAATGGTTTGCGACTGGGAGGTGCAGTTGTTTGTTGCGAACCGAGCGGAGGTGTTCTGCAAAGCGGTCCCCAAGCCTTCGCTTGGTTTCCCCAATGTAGAGGAAGCCACACTGGGTACAGTGGATGCAGTATACCACATTGGCAGATGTGCAGGTGAACATCTGCTTAATATGGAAAGTCATCTTGGGGCCTGGGATAGGGGTGAGGGAGGAGGTGTGGGGGCAAGTGTAGCATTTCCTGCGGTTGCAGGGGAAGGTGCCGGGTGTGGTGGGGTTGGAGGACAGTGTGGAGCGAACAAGGGAGTCGTGGAGAGAGTGGTCTCTCCGGAAAGCAGTCAAGGGTGGGGATGGAAAAATGCCTTGGGTGGTGGGGTTGGATTGTAGATGGTGGAAGTGTTGGAGGATGATGCGTTGTATCCAGAGGTTGGTAGGGTGGTGTGTGAGAACGAGGGGGATCCTCTTTGGGCCGTTGTGGCGGGGGCGGGGTGTGAGGGATGTATTGCGGGAAATGCGGGAGACGCGGTCAAGGGCGTTCTCGACCACTGTGGGGGGAAAGCACCATTCATAACTCCTCAGATACTAAAGAATCTATTTTCAAATTCAATAAGATCTGGACAATATCAAGGCTTGGGCTGACAAATGGCAAATAACATTCTTACACAAATGCCAGGCTATGACCATAACCAAGAAAGAGACAAACTATCATCCCTTGACATTCAATGCTATGAGACAATGTTGTCTCACCTGTTGAGTTTTTCCAGAACCCTCACCCCGTCCCCCTCTCTGATGAAGGGTCTAGGCCCGAAACGTCAGCTTTTGTGCCCCTGAGATGCTGCTGGGCCTGCTGTGTTCATCCAGCCTCACATTTTATTATCTGGGAGTGGTATAGCTTTGTTAGTAAAAGCTAGAGATCAATGCTGTAGTGAGAAATGATTTTGGCACTGGAGATCAAGACGTGCAATCAATCAGGATAGAAATAATAAATAGTAAGGGAAGAGAAGTCCTCAGTGAGAGTAATCTACAGGTCCCAGAATAGTAGTCCCACAGTAGGACACAGGAGAAGCCAGGAAGAAATAATTTTAAAATACATGTAGGCTGGATTAATGAAAAGGGCAAGAATTGCTTCAAGAACAAGGGAATGTTTCTTACTGCAAAATGTCGGGGAACCAAATGCAGCAGGCTATTTTGGATTTAGTATTGTGCAATGATGTGAAATTAATCAAAGCTATAATAGTAAAGTATCCTCTAGGGAAGTAATTACAGCATGCTAGAATTAAAAAAACCAGCTTTAAAATGAAGAAACCACAAAACTTTAGTCTTTAAGGTAAAGCATGAAGATAAAGTGGCCTTAGTGTCATAAACAGAAATAGCTGGAAAAACTCAACAGGTGAGACAACATTGTCTAACAACATTGAATGTCAAGGGATGATAGTTTGTCTCTTTCTTGGTTATGGTCATAGCCTGGCATTTGTGTAAGAATGTTATTTGCCATTTGTCAGCCCAAGCCTTGATATTGTCCAGATCTTATTGAATTTGAAAACGGATTCTTTAGTATCTGAGGAGTTATGAATGGTGCTTAACATTGTGTAATCATCAGCAAACATCCCCACTTCTGACCTGATGATGGAGGGACAGTTGTTGATAAAGCAGCTGAAGACCTGGGCCTGGGACACTACTTGAGGAACATCTGCAAAGATGAGATGATTGACCGCCAACGACTACAATCATAGAATACCTACAGTGTGGAAACAGGCCACTCAGCCCAACAAGTCCACACCAACTCTCTGAAGAGCAACCCCCCCCCCCCCGATAGACTCACTCCCCTATCCTATCCCTGCAGTTCCCATGACTATTCCACGTAATTGACACAGCCCTGGACACGATGTGAGCTTTAGCAAATCCACCTAACCTGCACATCTTTGGATTGTAGGAGGAAACCGGAGCACCCGGAGGAAACCCACACAGACACGGGAAGAATGTACAAACTCCACACAGACAATCACCTGAGGTTGAAATTGAACCTGGGTCCCTGGTGCTGAGGCAGCAGTGCTAACCACTGAGCCACCGTGCTGCCCTATCATCTTCCTTTTTGCCAAGAATGACTTCTAATCATTGGAGAGTTTGCCTCTTGATATCCAGTGATTCCAGTTTTACTGTGGGTCGTTGATGCCACACTCAGTTGAATGCAGCCTTGATGTCAAGGGCTGACAGTCTCACCTCACCTCTGGAATTCAGCTCTTTTATCCATGTTTGAACCAAGGCTGTCATGAGGTCAGGAGCTGAGTGGCGCTGGCAGAACCCAAACTGTGCATTAGTTAGCAAGTTACTGTTGACCAGGTGCTGCTCGATACCACTGTTGATGACACCTTCCCTCGCTTTACTGGTGATTGAAAGTGGATTGATGGGACAATAATGGAGTGGTTTAGATTTTCCCTGCTGTTTATGTGCAGGATGTACCTGCGCTGTTTTCCAAATTGGCAGGAAGATGCCAGTGTTGTGACAGTTTTGGTGAGGGGAGTAGCAAGTTCTGGAGCACAAGTCTTCAGTACTATTGCCAAATGTTGTCAGGACCCATAGCCTTTGCACTGCCCAGAGTCTCCAATCATTTCTTGATATCACATGGAGTGAACTGAAATTATTGAAGAATGGTATCTGTGATTGGAAGAGGCTGAGATCCACTTGACACTACTGGCTGAAGGTTGTTGTGAATGCTTCAGCCTTATCTTTTGCACTGATGTTCTGGACTCTTCCATTATTGAGCATAAAAATAATTGTGGAGCTTCCTTTTCCGGTGAGTTGTTTAATTGTCTACAACATACATGATTGGATCATAGAATCACAGAATCCCTGCAGTGTGGAAACAGGCCATACAGCCCAACAAGCCCACACTGCCCCCATAAAGTTCATTGAGGGGATGGGTTGGCCATGCTAAGTTGCCTGTAGTGTTCAGGGATATGTAGGCCTTGTGGGTTATAGGGGATGGGCCCAGGTGGGACCTTCTGAGGGTTGTTGTCCACTTGTTGGGCCAAAGGGCCTGCCCCCAAACTGGAGGGATTCTATTTTAGAGAGAAGATTTGCAAAGTTAAATGGCAGGCAGGCTGGAAGATTGGGAAACTCTAGGGACAACACAGGGTTAGTAAGAAATAGTTATAACAAGGTCAAAGGTAAATTATACAGAAAAAGTAGCACAAAATATAAAAGTGGATAGCAATGACTTATATAAGTGTTGAAAAAAAGAGTTGCTAAAGTGAATGTTGATCCTTTAGAGCACAAACACAGGTATTTAATTAGTTTGAAACGCGCAGAAATGGCAAAGACTCTGAATCAATATTTGTTTTCGTGGTGGAGGATACTTATCAACAGTAACAGGTGTTGTGTGAAACTAGCACCATGCTGAATGGGACAGACTTGGAACAGATGGAGTAGTTCAAGATTAGGCATTCATGAGATATTATGGGCTGTCAACAGCAGCAGGACTCTACTCTAGCATAATCTGTAAATCTCATGGCCCAGCATATCACCAAGTCAACCATTACTATTAAGCCAAGGGATCGACCCTGGTTCAATGAAGAGTACAGGAGAGTATACCAGGAGCACCAGGTGTCAACTTAATGAAGCTACCAAACAAGGCATGCGTGGCCAACAGCCAAAGCAACAAATGATAGACAGAGATAAGCGATATCACTCTTGACAGACCTGCTCTAATCTCTGCAGTGCTGTCATATTAATGATAGTGGACAATTAAACCACTAACTGGAGGAGAAGGCTCCACAAACAGCTGTATCCTCAATGATGGAAGACCCCTGCACACCAGTGCAAAAGATAAAGATAAAGCTTTCACAATAGCCTTCATCTGGTCATGCCAAGTGGATGATCCATCTGATCCTCCTCCAGTGGTCCCCACCATTACAGAAAAAGGTCTTCAGCCAATTTGTTTCATTAGACAATAGGTGCCGGAGTAGGCCATTCAGACCTTTGAGCCAGAACCACCATTCATTGTGATCATGGCTGATCATCCACAATCAGTATCCTGCTCCTGCCTTATCCCCATAACCCTTGACTCCACTATCTTTAAGAGCTCTATCTATTTCTTTCTTGAAAGTATCCAGAGAGTTGGCCACCACTGCCTTCTGGGGCAGAGCATTCCATATATCCACCACTGTCTTGGTGAAGAAGTTTTTCCTCAACGCTGTTCTAAATGGCCTACCCCTTGTTTTTAAACTGTATCCTCTGGTTCTGGACTCACCCATCAGCGGAAACATGCTTCCTGCCTCCAGAGTGTCCAATCCCTGAATAATCTTATACACCTCAATCAGATCCCCTCTCATCCTTCTAAACTCAAGCATATACAAGTCCATTCGCTCCAATCTTTCAACATATGATAGTCCCACCATTCTGGGAATTGACCTCATGAACGTACGCTGCACTCCTTCAATAGCAAGAATGTCCTTCCTCAAATTGGGAGACCAAAACTGCATACAATACTCCAGGTGTGGTCTCACCAGGGTCCTGTACAGCTGCAGAAGGACCTCTTTGCTCCTATACTCAATTCCTCTTGTTATGAAGGCTAGCATGCTATTAGCTTTCTTCACTGCCTGCTGTACCTGCATGCTTGCTTTCATTGACTGATGTACAAGAACACCTAGATCTCGTTGTACTTCCCCTTTACCGAACTTGACTCCATTGAGATAGTAATCTGCCTTCCTGTTCTTGCCACCAAAGTGTATAACCGCACATTTATCCACATTAAGCTGCATCTGCCATGCATCCGTCCACTCACCTAGCCTGTCCAAGTCACCCTGTGTTCTAATAACATCCTCCTCACATTTCACACTGCCACCCAACTTTGTGTCATCAGCAAATTTGCTAATATTACTTTTAATGCTTTCATCTATATCATTAATATGTATTGTAAACAGCTACAGCCCCAGCACTGAACCTAGTGGTACCCCACTGGTCACTGCCTGCCATTCCGAAAGGGACCCGTTTATCACGACTCTTTGCTTCCTGTCAGCCAGCCAATTTTCAATCCAACTCAGTATTTTGCCTCCAATACCATGTGCCCTAATTTTGTTCACCAATCTCCTATGCGGAACTTTATCAAAGGCTTTCTGAAAGTCCAGGCACACTACATCCACTGGTTCTCCCTGATCCATCTTCATAGATACATCCTCACTCAACATGATATATAGGAATGGTTGAACGCACTGGATAGTGGAAAGGTTATGGCCCCTGACAACATTCTGCCAATAGTACTGAAGACTTGTGCTCCAGAACTTGTGACTCTCTGAGCCAAGTTCTTTCTCAGGGTAGTGTCCTAGGTTCAAGTATCTTCAGCTGCTTCATTAATGACCATCCCTTCATCGTAAGGTCAGAAGTTGAAGATGTTTGCTGATGCTTGCAGTGTTCAGCATCATTTGCATCTCTTCAGACACTAAAGCGACCCATGTTCAAAAGCTGAACCAAAAGAACTGTGGATGTTGTAAATCAGGAACAAAAACTAAGTTGCTAGAAAAGCTCAGCAGGTCTGGCAGCACCTGTGAAGAAGAAAACAGAGTTAACGTTTCGAAACAGGTGACCCTTCCTCAGAACTCATCTTCATAGATGCTGCCAGACCTGCTGAGCTTTTCCAGCAATTTTGTTTTTGTCCCATGTTCAAAAGCTACAGTATTCAAATTACAACAGAAGAAGGAAGAAATTGCAATAACAATTTGATTTGAAAACTTAACAGATTATTCAACTGATGAGCAATAACTGTTCCAATATAGTAATATCCCAACACATCCTTGACAAAAACAAATTCAGTAAAACAGACTGTCTCTTATACAATTCTAGCAGTAGGAAGAGAACCTCCAACTTTTAATTGTAATAGAGAGGGGAAAAACAGCTTCCACATCCATCTTAAAGACTAACAGACGCTAATAAAAAAAAACTCAAAAAGACTCCTGGTTTTGTACGAGCTTGCCTCACCCATTCAGGCTGCTTCTAATGTTTCTACTGTAAAAAAATTCCCCAAGGCCTCACAAACTGTTTATGGGATTTTATTTGACAGCTCATTACCTCTGTTTTAAAACTTTCCTTCAACAAAAGGGCACACTACCCCTCATAAAGCCATGGTACTTTCATACCTGCCCTGTAAAAAAGTACCATTATTATGGATCAGACCAGACACCCTCAAATTTTTAAATAAGGCAGCCTAAACCCTAACTTTTTCATATTTTAAAGGCAAATGAAAAGTGCTGTGTTCAGATGCAATTCAACTGGTCAAACTACTCAATGTTAAGCGAAGCATAACTTATTCAAACATTACATTTAAAATACAACAAAAGAAGTAAGAACTTAGATTAACACTTCTAAATTTAACAGAATAGTAGATACTGTAACTATGACTAATTAACTGTTGCAATATAATAATATCCCATAAAATATCCCTTGGAAAAAAGGCCAATTCAAAAAATAGGGTTATCTCACAGATAACCCAGAAGTAGAGAAAAACCTCATCTTCTAGCTATAGCCAAGAGAAGGAAAAGATAGCTTTTACTTTTTCAAAACGCTGGCTTCTGCTGAACCTAAAAGCTTAAAAAAAAATTACAGTCCTGGCCCGTGAGAGCTGGTCATGCCCATTCAGGCAGCTTCTACTGTTCTAACTTTAAAAAAACCTCAAGACCTCATAAATTGTTTATTTTACCACAGACAGTCCTCACCTCTTGTTCAATCTTTCTCTTAAAAGAAATCTGCACAAAATACACCTTTTAAAGCCACAACATTGTCACACCTTCAGTACAAAAATATTGCTTCATTTTTATAATCCCCAGCCTTAGACAATTAGTACACTGTAGTGCAAATTTGTTAAATTGACTCTAAGTAAGCAAAACACCTCACTAATACAACAAAAACAAAGTTGTTGGAAAAGCTCAGCAGGTCTGGCAGCATCTGTGAAGGACAAAGTGACCCTTCCTCAGTCACCAGACCCGAAATGTTAACTCTGTTTTATCCTTCACAGATGCTGCCAGACCTGCTGAGCTTTTCCAGCAACTTTGTTTTTGTTCCTGATTTACAGCATCCACAGTTCTTCTGATTTTGACGTCACTAATACAGTCCATTTGAGTCTGTTTTTCCCACCACAGAATGCCTTGGTCTTTCTTTCATCAACATTGCAACAGCCATGTTGGCAATCACATTCTCTGATCCTGCTGTGTGTATAGTTTCAAATTGATTGGCTGCAATAGTCTCCATCTAAACAGTCTGCAATTCTTTTCCTCCAAAATTTTCCAAAATGTTTAAGGGGATATGATCAGTATATACATTTGTCTCAAACAAGTTACTGGCAGTAAAAATGTTGAAATGTTACAATGCCAACACCACCCTAAAGTTCTCCTTCTCGGTCCTGGAATATTTCTGTTGATGATTATTCAGTTTTCTGGAAAAATATTCAATAGGTCTTTCTACCTTCTTGCCAACTTCTTTCAAGAGTAGAGCACCGACACGCTCATTATTCACATCGATAGCCATGCTGAATGGCTTTGCATACTTAGGTGGGCTAACACTGGGGCAGTAGTTAACACAGTTTTTAGCTGTCAGAAGTCTCCTGACAGTGTGCTGTAGATTGAAATTTTCTGTGCTTCTTCAAGTGCACTAAATCAGTCAGTAGAGCAACCACGCTGCTAAAATTTGGTATGAACCTCTCACAAAAATCACTCAATCCCAGGAATTGCACTATTTCCCTTTTCATTATTAGGAAAGTCCCAAATAACAGTTGTCCTTACATCCTCGCTTATGGGTAATTAGATTAGTATTTCCCAGATTATTCCCACATATGTCTCCACTTGATTGTAATAAATTTCAGGTTGTTTTGATTCTCCTCCTGGAAAGTAATTCAATAATTTATCCCAGTTTTGAGAACTTCCCCATTGTGCCTTCCTCATTGTCCAGTTTAATTAGAGGAATGTCCAATTCAGAATCATCTGAACTTTGTTCTGCATTCTGCATTGTAAGTAGTAACGCATTCTCCTTTTGCTTTCCTTCCGTCTCAAAATACCTTTTAAGCATTTTCACATGACACACTGTGTGAGATTTGTTTCACTCTTCCAAATAATTCACATCACTTAATTTCCTTCTGATTGGTTTAGGCTCACCAAACCTTGCCTTTAAAGTTTCACCTACCACTGGAAGTAATGCTAACACTTTTTCTCTACTAGCAAAATTGTGAATTTGTAATATCTTGTCTGCTTTCTATTTCAGTAGCTGTGCTACTTCCAAATGTTGTCAAGCCAATTCACTTGTACTGTTTAATTTTTCATTAAAATTTGACACACAGCCAAGATGGGTGGTCTCTGAACTCTGACACCAATTTCTCCTAGACCAATTATAGTCATCCTCTCACCTCATGCTGCAAATTTTTTTCAAATGGAGTGAATTTAGTTGATTCATTAGGTGCATCCCTAATTGCAAACAGTACAAATAGAATTCCTTTATCCCTATCCTATAGATAGCCTTGACTATAAGCCCTCAACATAGCCTTTAAAGTTTGATGCCACCATTGTAATGTTTCCTGTGATTCTGAATGGCATGCATTGGATTTGAATTGGTTTATTCCTAAGCTATTCAACTTTAGGGTAAAATTTGACTCTTGATCTGATTGTATTTCTGTGGGTTGTCTGTATCTGGGTTAAAATAAAAGACATTGAGTTTGAAAGATCAAACAAAGTAATTTTGAATGGTGAATAAGGGCATTGAAACTAGAGCAAACGTATGACTCTTATGAGATGATTATTTTGGAGGAGTTGAAAAATTCACTTCCTGAAGTAGTGAGAATTCATTTGGGAGAGCAGAAAGTTGACTACAAGATTAACAGTGGAAATTACAGGTGATTGTGGGTTGGTTCATAAGCCATATTTTAGCTTCCGACATCAATTTCAATCTGTGAGGGATGGAAATTGGGGAAAGGAGAAATTTTCAGGTAGCAAGGGTGTGAACTAAAGTTACTGTTTAGTAGTTAAATAATCTATTATGATTGTGTTAAGTTTTCCAGTAGAGTAGTTACTCCAATTTCTTATTTCTTTTGTTGTATTTTAGATATAGTGTATGCATAAAGTAGTGTTTTGCTTCAAATTTAGTAGTTTGACCATTCAACTTGCATCCAGTACACAACGCCTGACACTGTTTTACCACCTTCAGATATAGATTCAGATACATCTTCAGGTTCCTTTGTTCCTACGCATTGCTACACAATAGAACTGCTATTAATTTGAAATTATGATTTGTATTGCCTCTTGTTATCACTTCTGCCAAAAGTGCATCACCTCAAACTTCTTGATATGACATTTAGTCAGTCACTTGCTCTCAAGTGAGAAGAAAACAGACAATATTTTTATCAGAAATTAGATTTCAAATGATGCGATCAGTTCTTTGTCACAAGTGTTTATATAGATCATGTCAATATTGACAAACAAGAAGAAATATCCCTGCCTCTGAAGAAGGTAGGTACAATTAAAAAATAAGTAATAAACTGGAATTAATGGGTTTGAAAGTTCATAAAACCCTCAACCTGACATACTACTTCCAAGAGTGTTGAAAGAGTTGGATACATTGACGATCCTCTTCCAGAATTTTGTAGATTATGCAATGATTTAGGGAAGATGGGAGCCAGAAAACACAGGCTGCTTTTCTGACAACAGTACTAGAGAAAATGCTAGGATCTGTTATGGTTCATAAGACAGGCCCTTCAGTCACTGTGTCTGCGTCAACAATCATGTTGTCAACTAAACTAATCACGTTTGCTTGCATAGAATCATATCACTCTGTTTCCTCCAGTTTATTATTCTGTCTAAATGCATTTTAAACATTGTTATTGTATCTGCTTTGATCAACTCCCCTGCAGCACGTTCCAGGCATCCAACACCCTCTGGGTCAAAAAATTTCCACACACATCTCCTTTAAACGTTTCCCCTCTCACCTTAAACCTACATCTTATAGCATTTGGCACTTCTACCTAGAGTAAAGACTCTGACTATTCATCCTATCCATGCCCCTCGTAAAATTGTGTGTAATTCTATCAGGTCACCCTTTAGCCTGTGACACTTCAGCGAAAACAATCTACATTTGTCCAACCTCTCCATATAGTTAGAACATAGAACATTACAGCACAATACAGGCCCTTCGGCCCTTGATGTTGTGCCAACCTGCCATACCGATCTGAAGCCCATCTAACCTACACTATTCCATGTACGTCCATATGCTTATCCAATGACGACTTAAATGTACTTAAATTTGCGAATCTACTACCGTTGCAGGCAAAGTGTTCCATTCCCTTATTACTCTCTGAGTAAAGAAACTACCTCTGACATCTGTCCTATATCTTTCACCCCTCAATTTAAAGTTATGCCCCCTCATGCTCGCTGTCACCATCCTAGGAAAAAGGCTCTCCCTATCCACCCTAGTTCAGACACTGTAATCCAGGCAATATCCTTGTTAACCTCTTTTGCACTCTCTTCAAAGCCTCCGCATCCTTCCTGCCGTGTGGTGACCACAACAGTACTCCAAATGTGGCCTAACTAAAGCCTTACACTGCTGCAACATGACTTGCCAACTCTTATGCTCTCAGGGGCAGGTGATGGCCTAGTGGTATTATCACTGGACTGTTAATCCAGTGAACCAGGTAATGTTCTGGGGATCTGGGTTTGAATCCCACTGTGGCAGATGGTGGAATTT
This sequence comes from Stegostoma tigrinum, assembly GCF_030684315.1. Classification (NCBI taxonomy): domain Eukaryota; kingdom Metazoa; phylum Chordata; class Chondrichthyes; order Orectolobiformes; family Stegostomatidae; genus Stegostoma; species Stegostoma tigrinum. The sequence goes on from NC_081372.1 coordinate 61,790,849, forward strand.
TAATTCAATTTTTAAAGTATCTGGAAGTAATCTAATTACAACCATGTCATTTGTAGGAAAAACCCATCTGGTTCACTAATGTCCTTCAGGGAAGCGAACTGCCATCTTTACCTGGTCTGGCCTACACATGACTCCAGACCCATGGCAATGTGGTTGACTGTTAACTGCCCTCTAGGTAATTAGGGATGGGTAATAAATGCTGCCTAGCCAGAGACATCATCCTCCCATTAACAAATAAAGAAGTGGGTGGTGACTTAAGGTGGTGGGGGCAACATGAAACCAAATTTTCTGGCTGTTGGAATAATTATTAAACACAAACTATACTTTTAAACAGAAATTGAAAGAAAAGAGGAGAACTGATAAGGAACACAGAGGACAGAGTTTAAACAGGAAGATGGAAGATAGGTATGTATTGTTGCAAAAGAACTTGTTAGCTATTCTCACCATAGTTTTTGCATTCAAAGATTGAAATAAAGAGAGTGTTTATATAATAGGAGTTTTAACAATTACATATAATTGCTTGAGAACGAGTACCTTTCATTTAAAATTCATTCTGAATTTGTGCTGTGCTTCAAACATTCTTTTTAAATTTCTCAATAGGGCCAATATTTTTATTTATTTAGTCAGGATATTTACCCATATATATTGCTCATCCCTATTTGCACTTGAGAGGACAGTGGTAAGGTATCTTCTTGAACCATTGCAGTCCATGTGTTATAGGTAAACCCACAATGCCGCTAGGACGTGAATTCCAGGATTTTGACCCATTAACAGTGAAGGAACTACAAAAAATTACCAAGTCAGAATGGCAACTGGCTTGAAAGTGCTGGTGTTCCTATATATATGTCACGCTTGCTCTTCTAGATGGTACAGGTTTACACGGTGTTGTCTGAGGATCTGTGGTGAATATCTGGAGTGCATTCTTGTGGATATACACTGCTGCTCATGAGTATGAGTGGTGGAGAGACTGAATGTTTGTAGATGTGGTGCCAGTTAAGTGGGCTGTTTTATTCTGGATGGTGTCAAGCTTCTTGAGTGTTGTTTAGCTTCTGATTGCCCGAATACAAGCTGGTGAAAGTAATAAAATCTATATAATCAATTTACCTCCTTATTTGGGGCAACTCTTAACTCTTAACAGTCCAAAGATGTGCAGGTTAGGTGGATTGGCCATGCTAAATCATCCATAGTGTTCAGGGATACGTAGATTAGAGGGCGATGGGTCTGGGCGGAATGCACTGAGGGTTGGTGTGGATTTGTTGGGCTGAAGGGCCTGTTCTCACAGTATAGGGATTCTATGATGAAGAGATGCCATCAGCTGTCATTCAACAAAGTGCAGGATGGATGATATTCAGTTGAACTAGGAGCAAGTATCTGAAACTACAGTCTAAAAGAAGGGTTGGGAACGGCCTGTCCTGACTTACAACAGTGTCTAGTAAAACCTAGGGGAGTTGAGAAAGAGAAGGTCTCAGGAACCTTTGCAGGTTAAATCAGCCTCTGACAGTGAAGAAAAGTTCACTAAATACTTTCAGGGACCTGTTGATGTATTTTCGCAGCTGGTATTTACACTCTGATTAACATTTGTGCCAGTTGTTATTTTCCCTTAGCCAGCTTTGTTGGCAGCAAAGGATTTGCACGGGGGATTGTCCAAGTTGACCAATTGGAAAGGGAGGAGCAAGTGCAGACAAGTCCATGAGGCCAGACTGCCCAAGACAACACTGTACATTCCACAGTCTTTGCCTGCTGAACCCTTCTGTTGGATATCGCTGCAACAGTTTTCCAATCAGCACTTATCAAACTTCAGATGATACTTTGTGAAAGATACGTTAGGGAGATCAAAAAGGAGCATTGTCGATATGGTCATATCACCAAGTATTATCAGCCATATCACTGAATATCCAAAAGCAGCTTCCTGGGAATTATTTGATCAGCTGTTATTGAATCCTGATCCCACTTGGGCGGCACGGTGGCTCAGTGGTTAGCACTACTTCCTCACAGCACCAGGGAGCTGGGTTCAATTCCAGCCTTGAGCAACAGTCTGTGTAGATTTCCTCCAGGTGCTCCGATTTCCTTCCACAGTCCAAAGATGTGCAGGTTAGGTGGATTGGCCATGCTAAATCATCCATAGTGTTCAGGGATACATAGATTAGAGGGGGATGGATCTGGGTGGAATGCACTGAGGGTTGGTGTGGACTTGTTGGGCCGAAGGGCCTGTTCTCACAGTTTAGGGATTCTATGATGAAGAGATGCCATCAGCTGTCATTCAACAAGGTGCAGGATGGATGATATTCAGTTGTGGTGAAGATGCTGTCTCTTTTCTGCTAGTGCATTCATCCCCAGACCAACTGGAATCTTCACCCTGAAGTATAATTGATTATATGATGTTTCATCACATTTGTCTGAATGCTGGGTTTTAAAGGAGTACAAATCAAGTTGGGGCTCACTGAAATCACTTCAGTTTGCTTTTTTTTGCTATGTCTGGATATATGAGCATCACGGGTAAATTATTGCTGGTGATTAATTGCTCATCACCAGTTGTTCTGAAATGGTGTTGGTTGACCTTTTCCTTTATTCATTTCAATTGATGTAATAATGATACTCACAAATTGATTATTTCTAATTAAAATGTGTGCTTGAGAATATATGTGTCTATGCTTTCAATGAATGTTTTATAATGAGAACAGGTGTGGGGCACTGAAATTGCATGATCAGCCGTGATCGTATTGAATGATGGTGCAAGTTTGAAGGGGCGAATGGCCTGCTGTTGCACCTATTTCCTATGTGCTTATGTGGTAATGTGCTCCAGGAGTCCTAACACCACTTCTTTTTTGACCTCAAAATTCCTTATCATATTTGCATGCTCCATACTAATCTCATTATCCCCCATATCCTTTTCCTGGATGAATAAAGATGCAAAGTACTCATTTAGAATTTTCCCACATCCTCTGCCTCTGAGCACAAGTTCCCTCCTATATGTGATCCCACCTTATTTCTCGTTATCCTCTCGTTTTGGGATTCTCTTTAACCCTACGTGCCACGGTCATTTCGTGGCCCCTTCTTGCTCTCTTAATTCCCTGGTTAAGTTCTTTCCTGCTTCCTTTATACTCTTTATGGCTGATTTCAGCTTCCTAAACATTATGTATGTTTTCTTTTTCTTTTGATTAAATTCACAACCTCCCTCATTATCCCAAGGGTCCCTTACCTTGCCATCCTTTTCTTTCCTTCTTTTTGGAACATGCTGGCCCTGATCTCTGATCAGTACATCTTTCAACACCTCCTGCATTGTCAATATGGACTTGCCTGATAACAGCTCCTCCCAGTTAACACCCCCTAGCTCCTGCCTAACACTGATGTAATTTTCCCTCCCCCAATTTCGTACCTTCCCATAAGTTCCTGAGTTACCCTTATTCATAACTATCTTAAAACTTAAGTAGTTGTGATCACTGTTTCCAAAATGGTCTTCCAAAAACATTAGTCACCTGGCCAGGCTCATGAGCCAATACAAGGTCTGGTATGGCCTGTCCTTTAGTTGGACTATCCGCATACTGTTTCAAGAAACCCACTTGGATGTGCTAAACATATTCTGCATCATCTGAGCCTCTTGCTGTGAGGGAGTCCCAGTAAATAGCGAGTACGTGAACGTCACTCACTATTTCAACCCTGTCGTTCTTGCATCTTCCCATAATCCGACTCCATGTTTGTTTCTCAATGCTTCAGCGGCTGTTGGGGGCCTATAGTAGAATCTTATCAGAGTGATTGCACTCGTTTTGTTTTTGAGCTGTACACAAAATGTCTTAGTGCATGTGCCCTCCATTATGTCCTGTCTGAGTATAGATGTGACATTCTCTCTGATTAGTATTGCAACTTCTATACCTCTTTTACCTTCCTCTATCTGATCTAAAACAAGGAATTGCTGGAATGTTGAACAGCCAATACTTTCCGATCAACCAAGTCTCTGTAATGGCCACACAATCATAGTCCCATGTACTGATCCAGGCTCCTAGCCCATCTGCCTTACCTGTAATACAAACACATTTTAGCCCATTAGTACCATCATGTTCATCTACCTGTCTCTGCCTGTTCGTCTTTGCTGACTTATTCATCCTAACATCTACCTTCCCGTCGATCCCACCTGTTTCTGACCTGCTACTCTGGACTGGTTCCCAGTCCCTTGTCACTGCAGTCTAAACCCTCCAGCCTAGCACTTGCGAATCTGTGAGGAAATTGGTTCTCCTGTAGTTTAGGTGCAACCCGTCCCTCTTGTACAGGTCACCCCTGCCCCAGAGGTCACAATGTTCCAAGAATCTGAAACCCTGCACCCGCTACTTACCCACACATTTCATCTGTCCTATCTTTCTGTTCCTTGCCTCACTAGCATGTGACTTTAGTAGAAACCCAGAGATTAGTACCCTCAAGGTACTTTTCAGCCTGTTTCCTAACTCAGACTACACACTCTGCAGGACCTCATCCCTCTCTCTACCTGTGTAATTGATACCAATGTGCACAATGACCCTGAGCTGCTCCTGTAGTCTTGAAAGCAGCCACGGAAATGCCTGTCGGTGTCTCTAACTAGTGAGACTCCCACCATTATTGTTCTCTTGGACTTTGCCCAACCCTACTCTACAGCAGAGGCATAGCTGTGGTGTCGCAGGCCTAGCTGCAGCTGTTATTCTCCCCTTAAGGCTGCCCCCCCAACCCAACAGTATTCAAGACAATTTACTGTTTAGAGAGGGAAATAGCCACAGGAGACTCCAGTGCTACCAGCCTGCTTCTTCTGGTGGTCACCCATTTGCCTGACTGAACCTGTGATGTGACCACCTCCTGTAATGTGTTTATCACACTGTTAGTTTCTTGTATGCTCCAGTGAGGAGCTTCAGCCAGTCACACTTCCTGCAGACACAGGAACACTAGACTGCTACCAGATTTGCCACATCTAGCAGGAGGAGTACACCACACTGCCCTAACAGTCACCTCTATCCCATTACTTGAAGGAAGATGAAAGAATCTCATCTTGCCTGCTTTTCTCACTGAAGCCTGGTATTCACCTAAGTCCACACTTATACCAACCAGCAGGCCCCCTTCAAAATATTTTGTTGGTAATCTCAAATTAATTGGTTGCTTAAACTACATTGCAAATTATACAAACAGACAACAGAAAGGATGTAATGTTGATGCAGTGATGTAATGTTTGTGGCTTACTGTTCCTTGACACAACATGATCCAATCTGCAGTCTTGATGACTGAGTTAACTTTTCCCAAATGCCCCTCAGTGACGTTCCTGTGTTAAATGCTCTTACTCCTGTTTATCACTGAGAGGGGACAGGCATTGTTTAATTCTCCGCTGCTCAGTCACGTTGACTGAGCAGATCTTGCTCAGAATCTTTTTAATTTCAAAAATATACTTTATTCACAAAGAATATCTTTATGTATCTACATGGTTACAGATGCAGTTCCATAATGTACTGTAGCATATCAAGGAGACAAAGTTTGGAGTTTCACTGTATCCTACGAACCAGAAGTATCTCTTACTTGAACCAGAGTATATTTACATGCATTTGAAACACCAGGAGGGTCGGATACTTGAATATACCTTTTTTAACTTCTGCAGGAAGACCTCAGACACTGGTCTTTTCCCACTGTGCCTTGGCAGCAGCTGCCCCAAGCTTAAGTGAGTCCCTTAGTACGTAGACCTGCACCTTGGAATGTGCAGTCTGCAACACTTAGTCGAGATTGACTCCTTGTTGTGGAAAACCAACAGGCTTTGGGCAGACCAAAGAGCATCTTCCACCAATTTGATGGTCTTCCAGGAACAGTCAATTTTTGTGAGGTTGTAGACATGCTCACCAAGCCGGTGGGTTTGTTTGCAAACATTTCCTCACCCTGCTAGGTAACATTGTCAGTGTGCCTCTGGTGAAGCATTGGTATTCTGTTCCGTTTGTTATTTTTATACCTCGGTTTGCTATGTTGATTTCTTAGTGGTTCTACACAGGGTCTAATTCAGTGTGTTTGTTGATGGAATTCTGGTTGGAATACCGGCCTCCAGGAATTCACTAGCATGTCTCTGTTCGGCTTGTGTGATTATGGATGTATTGTCTCAGTCGAATTCACATCCCTTGTTGTCAGTGTGTATTGAGACATATAAGAATGGGTCGTGTCTCTTGGTGGCTAATTGGTGTTCATGTATCTGTATAGTCAGTTTTCTTCCGGTTTAGCCCGTGTAATGTTTCTCACAGTCCTTTGTATGGTATTTTATATATTACCCCAGTTTTGCTAGTTTTGGGTATAGGATCCTTAATGTTTGTCAGTAGCAGTCATGGGGTGGTGGTCAGTTTATGGGCTACTCTGATGCCTAGGGGCCTGAGTAGTCTTGTGGTAATCTCTGAAATGTCCTTGATGTATGGTAGGGTGAAAAGTGATCCTGGTTGTGTTGTGTCTTCCTGTTGTGGTCTGTCTTGGAGGTAACAGTGGATTATGCTTTTCAGGAATCCATTTCTTTTGAAGACTCCATATAAGTGTTCCTGTTCTGCTTTGCGTAGTTCTGGGTTGCTGCAATGTGTTGTGGTTTGTTTAAATAGTGTCCTGATGCAGGTCCATTTTTGGGCATTGGAGTGGTTTGTAGTGTATTTGAGTATCTGGTCTATTAGTATGATCTTTCTATATATGCTAGTCCAGAATTCCCCATTGTTTTTAAGTTCTGCTATTATGTCCAGGAAGGGTAGTCGGTTGTTCTCTTCTTCTTTCGTGAATTTTATCCTGGTAAGGATGTTGTTTATGTGTCGGTGGGTTTCTTCTAGTTTAGTGCATTTAATAATCACAAAGGTGTCATCTACATATCGGACCCAGTGTTTGGGTTGTATAGTGGGAAGTGCTGTCCATTCTAACCTTTGCATTACTGCTTCTGCTTTCAGTCCACAATTGCTGCCAGACTTGCTGAGTTTCTCCAGCAATTTGTGTTTTTTTTCTGAGCTGTTTTCTTTGGATCCAAAGTGACTGTTCTCATATGTCTCACTTGACCCAATTTGCCTAAACTCAACTTGAATTTATTTGAATCAGTCAGATGTCGCTGTGATGAATTAATTTTTGGAATTCAGAACTAATGTGCCTTGTTTGTGTACTAAAACACAGATTGTAGTTCCTAATGAGAAGGAATATTAACCATTGGAACTTAGGTTTCTGAGAACTGACCAACAACTTCATTGTAAACATCAATCATATAGTAATGAAGAAATTTATATAATTTCAATGTAAATTATTTAAATAACTGCTTAATAAGTCAAATATTTGATACCAACAGCACAACCGATATTTACCATTTTGTTGGTAGTTCAGATGAACCCACTATAACACTGGGGGTAAGTATGTACATTTCTAATAGTTTGCTTTTTGTCATGTTTCCAGTGTTCTTCAAAGGACAATGATAATTAAATTGTATGGCGATAACTAAATGGAAGTAGAATGATAATTAAAGGACATTTGAATTGTAAGGTGGTCCAGCCTACAGTATGTCAAGAATTATCTTGAGTATCATGCAGCAAACTTTAACAGGCACCTTATCAACCAGCACTTTTGATAATCCGGCAAAAATTAAATACTTCAAATACTGCAATCTGTTGTGATATCTAAGTTTTTGGGATGTAAATAAAGTATAACTGTGATGTACATACCAACGATATTACATTTCTATTATTGTGTTTTTACATTGATTTTAGGAAGTGCGTTGATGTCTTTACATTAATTTTTTGAGAGGTGTTGATTTCTGAAACCATCACTTGGTTAGGGTTTACTGTAATTATGAGTACCTCTTGAGTGTCCAGAATATTTGACCAACCAACACTTTCCTGGTCCCATAGGTGTTGCTTAGTAAAACGTTTGTTGTACAAGTCTGGACACAATGAAAGACCCCTCCTTTGGCCCACACTTTCCATTACGCTGAGTCCTCAGATTTATACCCAGACGACCTTCCACTGCAAAATTATTGGTTTCAGAAATCAAAGCTCAGCTCCCCAGCACCTTCTTAAGGGCAGTAGAAATGGGCAATATATACTAACCTAGCCAGGAACAACCATACCTATAAAAGAAAGAAGAAAATAGTCCAGTGGGTTGGTCACCCAGCTCTCTGTTCATTCCATCTTTCTGTAAGGTATTATTTCTGGAAAGCAATATTTCTTTTTTATTTTGAACAATAGATTAAAAGGTTTCCTTCAGTGTACATCACTATTTGAAATTTTACAGGATCAATCATTTATTTTTCTCCTTCCAGATTCAACACTTGAGTTTTCCAGCAGAGGACCGTTGAATTGATTAGTTAAAATTCAGATCCACAGCAATGTAGATGATTTTTAACTACATTTAAATTTTATCTAATCGCTGCAAACTCTACAGAAAGGAATGAAACTGAATGAACCATCTGCCATCAATTTAGGCACCAAAAACAGTAATGCAAACTCAGCTCTGACATTAACCACCATCTGCGTGAAAACATTGCCCTTCTAGACCTTTTTATATCTCTCCCTTTTCACCTTAAATCTATGCCCTCTAGTTTTAAACTCCCCTGCAATGGAGAAAAACTGTTGGCTACTTATCTTACCTATGTCTGTGATGAATTTATGGATCTTTATAATGTTTCCTACACTCCAAGGCGAAACATCCCAGCCTATCCAGACCGTATCAGGTATGACATCAAACAGTAGCAAATTTTCCCTCTAATTCCCAGTGACTCTCGTTCTGTTAGAGCGTCTTGATGCCACGCTCTATCAAATGCTGTCTTTATGTCAAGAGCTGTTACTTTCACCTTAGTAGTGTTCAGCTGCTCCGTGCATATTTAGACCACAGCTGTAATGAGATCTGGAGCCAAGTGGCCTGGTGGAACCCAGTGAACTCAGGAACAAAGTGACCCTTTACTTAATACCAGTGTCGGCAATCCCATCCATCATTGCATAATAAGGTGGTAATTTGTTGAATTTGTTCTGTTTAAATGGTCAATACATATCTGGAAAATTTTCCAAATTATTGGGTGCATGTTGTATTGGGAAAGCTTGGTAGGATACTAGGCCATTGACAACATGATCCATATTGAAATGATCTGTTCTTTTGAAGTGTTTTGTTATTTACTACATGTCTCAGAATTCGTATAGTAATAGTGGGCTTGTCCGTGCCTTACTTCGAATCACAAGGAGCTGATGCCCAGTTAGATCCTATTTCCATCTGCCAATCCAGGAATTCACCTCTTGGCAAATTTCTTTTGAGGGCATCTTGATAAGCTTCACTCAGTTTTGGTATGGGGCATGAGATCTTCATCCAGCAGGCTCTCAGAAATTTTGCACCAGCTTTTTAGACCATAAGCCCATTAGACATGGGAGCAAACTTAGGCTATTCAAAGAACAAAGAGAATTACAGTGCAGGAACAGGCCCTTCGGTCCTCCAAGCCTGTGCCGATCCAGATTTTCTATCTAAACCTGACGCCTATTTTCCAAGGATCTACTGTGATCCCTCTGCTCCCTGCCCATTCATGTATCTGTCTAGGTACATCTTAAATGACGCTATCATGCCCGCCTCTACCACCTCCTCCAGCAACAGGTTCCAGTCACCCACCCGCCTCTGCGTAAAGAACTTTCCTCGCATATCTCCCTTAAACTTTTCCCCTCTCACCTTGAAATCATGACCCCTAGTAACTGAGTCCCCGACTTTAGTTAAAACTTCTTGTTACCCACCCTCTCTTTACCTCTCATGATCTTGTAGATCTCAATCAGGTCCCCCCTCAACCTCCATCTTTCTCATGTAAATAATCCTAATCTACTCAACCTCTCTTCATAGCTAGCGCCCTCCATACCAGGCAACATCCTGGTGAACCTCCACTGCACCCTCTCCAAAGCATTCACATCCTTTTGGTAATGTGGCGAGAAGAACTGTATGCAGTATTCCAAATGTGTTGAACCAAAATCCTATACAACTTTTACATGAAATGCCAGTTCTTGTACTCAAGATCCATCTGATGAATGAAAGCATGCTGTATGCCTTCTTGACTACACTATCGACCTGCGTTGCCACCTTCAGGGTACGATGGAGCTGAACACCCAGATCTCTGTATGTATCAGTTTTCCCCAGGGCTTTTCCATTTACTGTATATTTCGGTCTTGAATTGGATCTTACAAAATGCATCACCTTGCATTATCCTGGATTGAACTCCATCTGCCACTTCTCCGCCCAACTCACCAATCTATCTATTCAACCCTTGCATCTGCCCCACCATTCGTCGATTTCTCAGATGTGAAGGTTGTGACATGCTTTATTTGTCAGTTGGGAGGGAAGGAGAGAGAAATGTGGTTTTCTATAAGATGCTCTTAATTTTATAAGGCTTTGAAGAAGCTACATTTTAGATTCCGAGTTTGTGAATCATCAACAATGCTGTCCAAATTCACTTCTATCTCGTTATGGTTTCACAGACCCAGAGACGCTATAACTCTGCCCTATATGTTTTTCAGCCCTTGAGTGAAAACATTCTCTGCTCTTGTGTTTTAAGAAGATTTGTAGCTCAGGTTGAGGTTCTGGATGTGAGTTTGCTCGCTGAGCTGCAAGGTTAGTTTTCAGACGTTTCGTCACCATTCTAGGTAACATCATCAGTGAGCCTCCGATGAAGCGCTGGTGTTATGTCCCGCTTTCTATTTATCTGTTCAGGTTTCCGTGGGTTGGTGATGTCATTTCCTGTGTTGGTGATGTCATTTCCTGTTCTTTTTCTCAGAGGATGGTAGATGGGCTCCAAATCAGTGTGTTTGTTGATGGAGTTCTGGTTGGAATGCCATGCCTCTAGGAATTCTCATGTGTGTCTCTGCTTGGCTGTCCTAGGATGGATGTGTTGTCCTAATCAAAGTGGTGTCCTTCCTCATCTGTATGTAAGAATACTAGTGATAGTGGGTCATGTCGTTTTGTGGCTAGTTGATGTTCATGTATCCTGGTGGCTAGCTTTCTGCCTGTTTGTCTAATGTAGTGTTTGTCACAGTTCTTGCAAGGTATTTTGTAGATGACGTTCGTTTTGCTTGTTGTCTGTATAGGGTCTTTTAAGTTCATTAGCTGCTGTTTTAGTACGTTGGTGGGTTTGTGGGCTACCCTGATGCCAAGAGGTCCGAGTAGTCTGGCGGTCATTTTGGAAATGTCTTTGATGTAGGGGAGTGTGGTTATGATTTCTGGGCCCGTTTTGTCTGTTTATTTGGGTTTGTTGCTGAGAAATCAGCGGACAGTGTTCATTGTGGACCCGTTCTTTTTGAATACGCTGTATAGGTGATTTTCTTCTGCTCTTTGTAGTTCCTCTGAGCTGTAGTGTGTGGTGACTCGTTGAAATAATGTTCTAATGCAGCTTCGTTTGTGGGTGTTGGGATGGTTGCTCCTGTAGTTCAGTATTTGGTCCGTATGTGTTGTTTTCCTGTAGACGCTGGTTTGAAGTTCCCCATTGACTGCTTGCTGTACTGTGGCACCTAGGAATGGCAGTTTGTTGTTGTTTTCCTCCTCTTTTGTGAATGTTATGCCAGTAAAGGGTATTATTGATGGTCTTGAATGTTTCCTCTAATTTGTTTTGTTTAGTCATGACAAAGGTGTCATCCACATAGCGGACCCAAAGTTTGGGTTGGATGATTGGCAGAGCTGTTTGTTCGAGTCTCTGCATTACTGCCTCTGCTGAGAACTCTGATATCGGAGATCCCATGGGTGTATCATTGGTTTGTCTGTAGGTTTTGTTATTGAAAGTGAAGTGGGTGGTAAGGCACAGGTCCACTAGTTTGATGATGTTGTCCTTGCTGATGAGGTTGGTGGTGTCTGGTGTATGTGTCTTTGGTTCTTCTAATAGTGTAGTCAGTGTTTCTTTGGCCAGGTTGATGTTGATGGATGTGAGCAGGGCTGTTACGTCAAAGGAGACCATTATTTCATCCTCTTCTATCTTGGTGTCTTTGATGGTGTTGAGGAATTCTTGGGTGGGGCGAATGGAGTGGCGTGAGTCTTCTACTAGGTGTTTTAGTCTTTGGTGTAGTTCCTTGGCTAATCTGTAGGTTGGTGTTCCAGGTAGCGAGACTATGGGTCTGAGGGGGTCTCCTGGTTTGTGAATTTTTGGTAGTCCGCAGGAGCGTGGTGTGTTGGATCCATCTGGTTTCATTTTTTTGGAAGTCTCTCTTGTTTAATTCTCCAGAATTCTGAAGTTTTTTGATTAAGGCTGTGATTTGGTTCTCGAGTTGTGGGGTCGGGTCGGGTCTATCGCCACCTGTTGGTAAGTGTCGGTATCTGCCAGCAGTACGTTCGCTTTCTCGATGTTTGCTTTCCCGGGATGCGGACAAGAAAGATTTCTTAGCAGCGTTAGAAACAACACTGAAAGACAACAAACTCACAGAGTAAACCTAGCAAACCATCAGACAGACAGTCGCACCAACATTAAGCAGGAAAAAGGAAGAAAACACACTCAGTACACAAGAAGGCAAAGCCCTAAAAGGACTCAAAAAAGATAAAAACATCGTTATCCTACCTGCAGACAAAGGACGCTTGACAGTCATTTTAAACCGAACAGACTTTATCGAGAAAGCGAACGCACTGCTTGCAGATACCGACACTTACCAACAGGTGGCGATAGACCCGACCCCACAACTAGAGAACTGAATCACAGCCTTACTCAAAAAACTTCAAAATTCTGGAGAATTAAACAAGAGAGACTTCCAAAAAATGAAACCAGATGGATCCAACACACCACGCTTCTGCAGACTAGAAAAAATTCACAAACCAGGAAACCCCCTCAGACCCATAGTCTCGCTACCTGGAACACCAACCTACAGATTAGCCAAGGAACTACACCAAAGACTAAAACACCTTGTAGAAGACTCACGCCACTCCATTCGCCCCACCCAAGAATTCCTGAACACCATCAAAGACACCAAGATAGAAGAGGATGAAATAATGGTCTCCTTTGACATAACAGCCCTGTCCACATCCATCAACATCAACCTGGCCAAAGAAACACTAACTACACTATTAGAAGAGCCAAAGACACATACACCAGACACCACCAACCTCATCAGCAAGGACAACATCATCAATCTAGTGGACCTATGCCTTACCACCCACTTCACTTTCAATAACAAAACCTACAGACAAACCAATGATACACCCATGGGATCTCCGATATCAGAGTTCTCAGCAGAGGCAGTAATGCAGAGACTCGAACAAACAGCTCTGCCAATCATCCAACCCAAACTTTGGGTCCGCTATGTGGATGACACCTTTGTCATGACTAAACAAAACAAATTAGAGGAAATCTTCAAGACCATCAATAATACCCTTACTGGCATAACATTCACAAAAGAGGAGGAAAACAACAACAAACTGCCATTCCTAGATGCCACAGTACAGCAAGCAGTCAATGGGGAACTTCAAACCAGCATCTACAGGAAAACAACACAAACAGACCAAATACTGCACTACAGGAGCAACCATCCCAACACCCACAAACGAAGCTGCATTAGAACATTCTTCCAATGAGCCACCACACACTACAGCTCAGAGGAACTACAAAGAGCAGAAGAAAATCACCTATACAGCGTATTCAAAAAGAACGGGTCCACGATGAACACTGTCCGCTGATTTCTCAGCAACAAACCCAAACAAACAGACAAAACGGGCCCAGAAATCATAACCACACTCCCCTACATCAAAGACATTTCCAAAATGACCGCCAGACTACTCGGACCTCTTGGCATCAGGGTAGCCCACAAACCCACCAACGTACTAAAACAGGAGCTAATGAACTTAAAAGACCCTATACAGACAACAAGCAAAACGATCGTCGTCTACAAAATACCTTGCAAGAACTGTGACAAACACTACATTGGACAAACAGGCAGAAAGCTAGCCACTAGGATACATGAACATGAACTAGCCACAAAACGACATGACCCACTATCACTAGTATCCTTACATACAGATGAGGAAGGACACCACTTTGATTAGGACAACACATCCATCCTAGGACAAGCCAAGCAGAGACACGCATGAGAATTCCTAGAGGCATGGCATTCCAACCGGAACTCCATCAACAAACATATTGATTTGGAGCCCATCTACCATCTTCTGAGAAAAAGAACAGGAAATGACATCACCAACGCAGGAAATGACATCACCAACCCACGGAAACCCGAACAGATAAATAGAAAGCGGGACATAACACCAGCGCTTCATCGGAGGCTCACTGATGATGTTACCTAGAATGGTGATGAAACGTCTGAAAACTAACCTTCCAGCTCAGCGAGCAAACTCACATCCATTCTCTGCTCTCCCTCTGAATTTGCAGTGATAATCCTTGCCACAATCAACACTTCACCACAACATTTCCAGAATCCTTCCACGGTACTTACAAAGACTATGCCACAAAAGATGTTATTTTCACATAATTATGACAGTGTATGAAGAGGTAATTCGACCCATCATGCCTGCACGAGCTTGTTGAATGTACGTCATGACATAATGCCAATCTCCTGCTTTAACCCATGCCCATACTGTTTTTTTTTCAAATAATCATCCAATATTCTCTTGAATGCCTTAATTAAACTTGCTTCCACCACATTTCTAGTCTTTGCATTCCATACGATAGATATTGGCTGAGTGAAATTTTTCCTCACTTCACCCTTGCTTTAACTGCAGATTGCATTAAATTCATGCCCTCTTGTTATTGTTTCTTTGACAAGAGGAACAGTTTGCCCCTTACTATTCAATTTAGCTCGTTTTTCTTTGCTTTATTTGCAGATCACATTAAACCCATGCCCTCTCATTATGATTTCTTTGACAAGAGGAACAGTTTGTCTCTAATTTAGCTTGTTCATTTTTTCCTATTCATTTGTGGGATGTGGGCATCGCTCGTTAGCCAGCATTTCTTGCCCGTCCCTAGCTGCCTTCTTGAATCGCTGCAGTCCGTCTGCTGTAGGTTGACCCACAATACCATTTGGGTGGAAATTCCAGAATTTTGACCCAGCGACTGTTAAGGAATGGCAATATAATTCCAAGTCAGGATGTTGAGTAACTTGGAGGAAAACTTGAAGGTGTTGGTGTACCCACATAACTGCTTCCCTTGTCCCCCTCGAGATGGGAATGATCTTGGATTTGGGAGGTACTATCAGAGGATCTTTGCTGAATTTCTGCACTGCGTCTTGTAGATAGTACACACTGCTACTACTCAGCGTCGGTGGTGGATGGAGTGGATACTTGTAAATGTGGTGCCAGTCAAGCGGGCTGCTTTGTCCTGGATAGTGTCAATCTTCTTGAGTGTTGTTGGAGCTGCAGTCAGCTAGGCAAGGGGGGAGTATTCCATCACAATACTGATGTGTGCCTTGTAGATGGCGGACAGGTTTTAAGGAGTCGGGGGGTGAATTACTTGCCACAGTATTCCTAGTTTCTGGCCTGTTCTTGTAGCCACTGTGTTGTGGCGAGCCCAATTGAGTTTCTGGTCAATGATAATCCCCAAGATATTGATAGTGGGAGATTCAGTGATGGTAACACCAATTGAATGTCAAGGGGTGGTGTTTAGATTGTCTCTTGTTGGTGGTGGTCATAGCCTTGCATTTGCGTGGTGCAAGTCTCATGTGTCACTTGTCAGCACAAGCCTGGATATTGTCCAGATCTTGTTGCATTTGAACACGGGACTGTTTTTCAGTATCTGAGGAGTTACGAATGGGGCTGAACATTGTGCAATCAGCAGCGAACATCCCCACTTCTGACCTTAGGGCGATACGGTGGCTCAGTGGTTAGCACTGCTGCCTCACAGCGCCAGGGACCCAGTTTCACTTCCACCCTCGGGCAACTGCCTGAGTGGTGATTGCACGCTCTCCCTTTGTCTGTGTGGGTGTGCTCTGGTTTCTTCCCGCAGTCCAAAGATGTGCAGGTTAGGTGGATTGGCTAAGCTAAATTGCCTCTAGTGTTCAGGGGTCTGTTGCTTAGGTACGTAAAAGGGAGGTGGGCCTGGGTGGAATGCACCAAGGGTCGGTGTGGACTTGTTGGGCCAAAGGGCCTGTTTCCACACTGTAATTCTGTAAACTTATGATGGCGGGAACGTCATTGAAGCAGCTGAAGATGGTTGGGCCGAGGACACCACTCTGAGGAACTCCTGAATAGATCTCCTAGAGCTGAGATGATTGACCTCCAACAACCTCAGTCATCTTCCTCTATGTCAGGTATGACTCCAACTCCCAGAGAGGTTGCCCCAATACCTTTGATTCCAGTTTTGCTGCATGCCATACTCAGTCAAATGCAGCCATGATATCAAGGGTTGTCACTCTCACCTCACCTTTGAATTCAGCTGTTTTGTCCATGTTTGAACCAAGGCTGTAGTGAGGTCAGGAGCTGAGTGGCCCTGGCAGAACCTAAACTTGAGCATGACTGAGTAGGTTATTGCTGAGCAGATGCTGCTTAATAGCACTGTTGATGACCCCTTCCATCATTTTACTCATGACTGAGAGTAGACTGTTGGGGCCGGTAATTAGCTGAATTGTATTTGTCCTGCTTTTTGTGTTCATGGTTTGAAAACTGCTATGAGATCTCCTCTTAGCCTTCTTTTCTCCAAGAAAAACAGTTCCAATTTTTCCAGTCCATTCTTAAAACTGAAGTTCCACATCTCCGGAACCATTCAAATAAATCATTTCCACACCGTCTCCAAACTGCTCACGTCTTTCCTATAATGTGGCGCCCAAAAGTGTATACAGTGCACCAGCTAAGCTTTAACAAATCATGCACAAGTACAGCATCATCTTCTTCTTGCTCCTGTTCTCTTGGCCCCTATTAATAAAACTAAGGATATTGTATGCCTTACTGCCCACTCTACATGTCCTGCCATTTTCAATGGACTGTGTAATGCAACCATGTCCCTTTCTCCTGCTGCACTGTTAGAATTGTACCCCTATTTTGTATTGTCTTCCAATGTTCATTCCAACAAATTGCATCTCAGTGTTGAAACATGCCTGTCATCTAACTGCTGACTCCACCAAATTAAAATCAATAGAATTTTACAATACGGAAAGAGGCAATTCAACTCATGATACCTGCACTGGGTCTCATTCTCCAGCCCTATCTGTGTAACCCTCTAAGTTCATCATTCTCAAATATATATCCAGCTCACCTTTCAAACCTCCTATGAAATCTGCCTCCACTACTGTCCCAGATTCCGACAACTCTCTGAGTAACAAGGTTTTGCCTCATCTCACTCCTAGCTCTCTCACTGTCAATCTGGAAATTGTGACCCCTAGTTAGTGACATACCAAACTAGTGGAAACAGAATATCCTTTTTTTATGCTTTCAAAATTGTTCAAAGGGGTGACCTCTTAATCTTCATTGCACCAAGGAGAATAGGCCCAGTTTCTCGAATCCAGAGTTGTAAGGGTTGGCTTATAGAACATAGAACATAGTTAAGTACAGCACAGTACAGGCCCTTTGGCCCACGATGTTGTGCCGTGCAATAATCCTTATCCAAAAATAACCTAACCCACATTCCCCTCAATTCACTGCTGTCCATGTGCATGTCCAGCAGTCGCTTAAATGTCACTAATGACTCCACTTCCACGACAACCACTGGTAAACTGTTCCATGCGCTCACAACTCTCTGGGTGAAGAACCTCCCTCTGACGTCTCCTCTATACCTTCCTCCTAACACCTTAAAACTATGACCCCTCGTGGCAGTCATTCCTGCCCTGAGGAAAAATCTCTGGCTATCGACTCTATCAATGCCTCTCATTACCTTGTGCAGAGATTGACTGATCTGGGACTATTCTCATTGGAATTTCAATGAATGAGGAGGGATTTATAGAGACATATAAATTTATGAAGGGAATGGATAAACTAGAAGCAGAGAGGTTGTTTCCTTTGGATGGTGAAACTAGAACTGCAGGGTGTACCCTCAGTAAGAGGAAGCAGATTTAGGACTTGGTTGCTGAGGAACTTCTTCTCCAAAAGGTTTGTAAATCTGTGGAATTTCCTGCCCAGTGAATCAGTTGAGGCTGCCTCATTGAATGTTTTTAAGGCAAAGATAGAGTTTTGAACAGTAAAGGAATGAAGGGTTATGGTGAGTGAGCAGGTAAGTGGAGCTGAGCCCACGCAAAGATCAGCCATGATCTTACTGAATGGCAGAGCAGCTCGATAGACCTGATGGCCTACTCCTGCTCCTATTTCTTATGCTTTTATGTTGGTATCACTCAATAAATTGTGTACCAACATTGTTGCTGTTCGTTTCATCACATGACTTGCAATCTGTTATGTGGCTCTGTCTCAAATGACTTCTGCAAGTCCACGTGCACCACATCGATAATGCTACCTTCATTGAACATTTATTTATTTTACCTTTTCAACAAATTCTAGCAAGTTGGTTAAACATTATTTCCCCTGAGGAAATCCATGCTGACTCTTCCTAATCAACTCTACTTTTTCCATGTCACAGTAATGCTATCCAAAATAATTATCTCTCAAAGTTTGGCAACCCACTGAAGTTACAGGCTCTGATGAAGGGTATAGGCCCGAAACGTCAGCTTTTGTGCTCCTGAGATGCTGCTTGGCCTGCTGTGTTCATCCAGCCCCACACTTTGTTATACTGAAGTTACAGTGTAAGTTCTGTGGAAGGGTCACCGGACCCAAGACGTTAACTCTGTTTTTTCCTTCATAGATGCTGCCAGACCTGCTGAGCTATTCCAGCAACTTTGTTTTTGTTCTTGATTTACAGCATCCACTGTCCTTTTGGTTTTTACGCTATAAATAGTGGGCATATCCTTAAATCTTCCTTGAACAAGGCTACTGTGTACCATCCTGACTTACAACTATATTGTCATTTTTTCATTGTTGTTGGGTCAAATTCTTGGAGCTCCCTAACGATACTGTGTATGTACCTAGCACCAGAGGAGTGCAGCAGTTTAAGAAACCTGCTCACGACCACCTTCTCCTGGGCAATTATGAATACAAGGGTAACATTTGCAAATTTCCAGTTGCCTGGCACCTCCTCTAACAATAGGGAAGACTGGAAAGTTTGTCACTTCGAACCATGCAATTTCCATTCACTTCCTTCAAAGTTCATGGAAGCATCTCATCTGGTCCTGATTTCGTGTCAACTTTCATGTACTGGCAATCTATCTAACATTTCTGCCATATCAATTTTGAACCATTCTAGTGACTTGAGTTCCTTCCTCAGACACCATGGTCTTGGTAGCATCTCTCTCTCTTTGGTAACAACAGATGCAAAGTATACATTTAATACCTCTGCCTTGATCCCTGCCTCCGAGTATAAATCTCATTTTTGGTACCTAGTTGGCCTAACTCTTAATTGTTGACCTAGCTCTCTGATGAAGGATCTAGGCCCGAAACGTCAGCTTTTGTGCTCCTGAGATGCTGCTGGGCCTGCTGTGTTCATCCAGCCTCGCATATCGTTATCTTAATTTTAGCAATCTTTCTCTATGGCCATGTGGGACAGACTATGGGACATCGTTTTTTGTTGTCCTTCCTCATAATTCCTGGCTGCTTCCCTTATTTGCCTTTCATGTCTCCTCTGTACCTTTGATATTCTTCCTAATTCCCAATTTTACTTATATCTGACACTTGTTTTAAGTGATTTTCTCTTTATCTTAATTTCTATTTCTTTTGTCGCCCAGAGATCCCTGGATATGTTTGTTCACTCTTTCTCATTAGAGAGAATATACCATGATTGTGCCTGATCCCTCTCCTGTTTAAGGTAGCCCATTGTTCATTTTAAATCAACTTCCAGGTTAAGTGCTTGAGCCTTAAAATTGCGCTCGTTGTGAGCCTCTGCTGCAGCTTTATGAAAGTCATTTGGTGAGCAACAAGGAAATACAATGAACACATTTGCATGGACCAGGTTTCTTGATGTCACAATCTGGCTAATTCAGAGGCTTTTATGTGTACCAGTCCACAATGAAGAATTGTATAGTCTGCTACGAAAACGGCAGATGTGTTCTGGAGCATCTCAAATTTCACATCTATAGATCTATTGTTACACTGTGAATTAGACAGATGCTGGTCAGCTGGTGAGATTCAACTTTGTGTCTCTTTTTAGCAATGTTTAATCTACACTTAATTGAATCAATATAAGTGCTCTCTATTATCTTGAAAGGTACAAAATAGAGGATTGAAGAAAAACATATTTAATGTGTGTTATGTTTTATACAGATAAAATACGAGACAGTACCTCAACAATACTGTGCGAATAAGAGGTGTGTAATAGATTTTGCAGTATTTTTCATGTTGTGAAATATGAATATATGGAATTCAAGGAGATATCACACAATCAGGAAGAAGTAAAACTCTTGTGCAATCGAGAAGATAGCTGAGAATGAACCACATGATTGTGGATCCACAAACAGAGTTCCAATCCCAAACATCATGAAACCAGGTGGGTTTTATGAAAGAGAGAGATAGCAAGAACTGCAGATGCTGGAGTCGGAGGTAACAAAGTACAGAGCTGGAGAAACATGCCAGGCAGCATCAGAGGAGCGGGAAAACTGATATTTCGGGTTGGGGTCCTTCTTCAGAAATGGAGGGGAGTGGGGTAGCTCAGATCTAAATTGAGAGAGGTGTGGTGGGGCTGGGGAAGGTAGGTGGGATGGTGATAGATGAGCACATGCAGGCGACGGTAGGGATTGTTCGTTGAGGTGGGAGGAGTGGATGGGTGAGAGAGAAGATGGACAGGTTGTGTCAGGTCAGGGAGGTGGGGATGAGATGGAAGGTTGGTCACGGGATGGGGCCAGGGTGTGAGGAGATTTTGAAACTGGTAAAATATACATTCAAGCCATTGGGCTGTCGGCTCCCAAGGCGGAATATGAGATGCTGCTCCTCCAGTTTGCGGGTGGCGTCATTGTGAAACTGGAGGAGGCCCAGGATGGACATGTCACCCAGGGGGGAATGGGAGGGGTTGTTGTTTTGCAACCAGAAAGTGTTGCCGTTTGTTGCTTGCAGAATGCTGATGTTCTACAAAGTGGTCTCTGAGACTCCACTTGGTTTCACCGATGTAGGGGAGGCCGCATTGGGTGCAATGGATACGGTAGACCAAGTTGACAGATGAGCAAATGAATGCATATCTGATGTCGAAGGTTTTGTTTTTGCCTTGAATGGAGGTGAGAGGGGGAACTGTAGGGGCAAGTGTAGCACTTCCTGCAGTTGCAGGGAAAGATGCTGGGACTGGTGGGGTTAGCCGGGAGCATGGAGCAGACAAGGGAGTCACGGAGAGAGCGGTCCCTATGAAGAAAACAGTCCCTCACCTCCATTCAAGGCAAAAACCAAACCTTTGACATCAGGCATGGGTTCACGTGCACATCCATCTACTTGACATGCTGTATCCGCTGCACCTGCCGTGGCTTCCTGTACATCGGTGAGACCAAACGAGATTCGGAGACCATTTTGTAGAACATCTGCGCTCTGTAAGTGACAAATAACACCACTTTCCTGTCGCAAGACATTTTAACTCACCCCTCGCATTCCCTGGGCCTCAGAGGGAAATAAAAGAGCACATACGTTGGCAAAGGACAGAAAGGTGTGAGTGGAATGGGATTATTGCAGTAGGGATTTCAATTTAGCTAACAGTAACTGGGATTACTTAAGAGTGAAAGGATTAGATGGGATGGGATTTTTAAAGTACATCCGAGAGAGCAGTATGTGCCCGGATGTAGCTAGTCCTACTAGAGATGGGGCAGTGCCAGAGACCTAAACCAGGGGAATGAAGCTGTTCAAATGGAAGTGTCAGTGGGCAAACATTTTAAAGATAGTGACTAGAGTGTAAGTTATAGTGTATCTACAAGAGCAGGTCAAAGTCTAGGAATTCTATGGTTAGTAACTCACCTGTCCCTTCAATGCCTGTCTACCATCTACAAGTCACAGGCCAGCGCTGTGTTGGAATACTGTACGTGCCTGAATGCAGTATAGCTCCAGCAACAGTTTAGAAGCATGAAATAATCTAGCACAAAGCAACTCGTGTGATTGGTACCACACCTACCACTTTAAACATTCAGTTCTTTCAGCACTGATGAATCATTGCAACAGAGTGTACTACGTACAAGATGTTTTGCAGCAAATAGCTAGAGCTCCACCAACCTTCTAAATTCTGCCATGTAGATGGACAAGGGCAGTGGATGTATGGGAACATATTACCTGCAAGTTCCTCTCTAAACCGTGTACTATCCTGACCTACAACTATATTGTCATTTTTTCATTGTTGTTGGGTCAAATTCTTGGAGCTCCCTAACAACACTGTGTATGTATCTAGCACCAGAGGAGTGCAGCAGTTTAAGAAACCTGCTCACGACCACCTTCTGTGATAATTGGAACTGCAGATGCTGGAGAATCCAAGATAATAAAATGTGAGGCTGGATGAACACAGCAGGCCCAGCAGCATCTCAGGAGCACAAAAGCTGACGTTTCGGGCCTAGACCCTTCTAGGCCCGAAACGTCAGCTTTTGTGCTCCTGAGATGCTGCTGGGCCTGCTGTGTTCATCCAGCCTCACATTTTATTATCACGACCACCTTCTCCTGGGCAATTATGAATACAAGGGTAACAAACAGTGCACATTTTATGAAAGAATAAACAAAGGATATGTTGAAAAGGGGATTGAATCAACATAAAGAAGATGGAGTTTATTATTCTGCATTGTTCCTTTTAGACCATAGACGTTTACAGCATGGAAACAGGCTGTTTGGCCCAGCTAGTCTATGCTACACAGTTTTCCCACTGTGTTTACCTTCCTAGTCTAGTTTTTGATAGAAAGTGAGTTGGTGGCATGAGGATTGGTGGTGGAATAGTGAATTGAACACAGCATATCAAATCATGAACCAAAAATGTTTCTCTTATTAATTCAAATTTGAATTGTTTTTTGTAAATGGTTTTTCAGAGAAACTGAGAAGCAAAAAATGAAAAATAGCAGTACGGATAAAGAAGTAGCACACAAGGTAGGTTGATCTCTGTTCAAATCATTTAGGTCTGAGATTGGTCATGAAAATAATAGTTATGTATTTTTTTAAAACGTCATGATATCCCAAAGCATTTCACTTCCAAGAAAGTACTTTTTGAAGTGTAGTGTCGATGTTGTAACAAGCATTGAATTTTAAAGAATCACAGGTCTAAATTTTATTGTGTGGTACATACTATTGGTGCCCCGACAAAAAGATCAACCCTGAATTTAGCTAGTCTGTCCCACAGCTGTAAAACTTTCTGGGTGACCTTAAAAAGTAAAAGTTAGAACATAGAACATAGAACAGTACAGCACAGAACAGGCCCTTCAGCCCACAATGTTGTGCCGACCATTGATCCTCATGTATGCACCCTCAAATTTCTGTGACCATATACATGTCCAGCAGTCTCTTAAATGACCCCAATGACCTTGCTTCCACAACTGCTGCTGGCAACGCATTCCATGCTCTCACAACTCTCTGCGTAAAGAACCTGCCTCTGACAACCCCTCTATACTTTCCACCAACCAGCTTAAAACTATGACCCCTCGTGCTAGCCATTTCTGCCCTGGGAAATAGTCTCTGGCTATCAACTCTATCTATGCCTCTCATTATCTTGTATACCTCAATTAGGTCCCCTCTCCTCCTCCTTTTCTCCAATGAAAAGAGACCGAGCTCAGTCAACCTCTCTTCATAAGATAAGCCCTCCAGTCCAGACAGCATCCTGGTAAACCTCCTCTGAACCCTCTCCAAAGCATCCACATCTTTCCTATAATAGGGCGCCCTATTGAAGTTGGACTTCAATACTGCTGTGAGTGAAATAGCATATTAGTATAGAGGGTCCTTCAAGTTGCAGATGGAAGCAACGTGTGTGCTCACTGCACTTGTTTCAACTTAATAACATTCTCTGGTTCAGTTTCAGGTAATGCGTTGACAACTGAGAGTGCTAATCAGCAATCTCCTCTCTGTAAAAGTTACTTATTTTTTACTGTGGTAAGAGGAATTTTCAGCAAATGTCCTGACAAATGAAAGACAAAAAGCTTTGACAGAATTTGTATTTTTGCAGCAAATCATATCAGAGGCTATTATTATTTTTATGATTCAGTGAACAGTACAGGAATAGCCTCAGGAATAGGTAAAAATGAATCACAGAAGAAGCCCTTCAGCCCATGGAGTTTGTGCTGCCAAAAATGACTAAACCTGTGTAAGAGATAACGAGGTATGGAGCTGGATGAACACTGCAGGCCAGGCAGCATCAGATGAACAGGAAAGCTGACGTTTCAGGTCTGCACCCTTCTTCAGAAATGGAAGGGGTTTCTGCAATAAATAGGGAGGAGAGAGGGGGATAGAAGATGGATAAAGGAGAAGATAGGTGGAAAGGAGACGGACAGGTAAAAGAGGCGGGGGGTGGAGCCTGTAACAGTGTGTGTAGGTGGGGAGTTAGGGAGGGGATAGGTCAGTCCAGAAAGGATAGACAAGTCAAGGAGGTGGGATGAGGCTGGTGGGTAGATTGGGGTGGGACTTGAAGTGGGAGGAGGGGATAGGTGGGAGGAAGGACAGTTTAGGGAGGCGGGTAAGAGCTGGGCTGGCTTTGGAATGCATCGGGGAGGGGAGATTTTGAAGCTTGTGAAGTCCACACTGATACCATTGGGCTGCAGGGTTCCCAAGTGAAATATGTTCTTGCAGCCTTTGGGTGGCACTGGAGGAGGCCCAGGATGGACATGTTGACCAAGGAGTGGGAGGGTTTGTGACTGAGAGGTACAATCGTTTGTTGTGAGCCAAGCATAGGTGTTCCACAAAGCAGCCCCCAAGCCTTCGCTTGGTTTCCCCGATGTAGAGGAAGCTACATCGGTAAAAGTGGATACAGTATACCACGTTCACTGATGTGCAGGTGAACATCGGTTTGATGTGAAAAGTCTTCTTGGGACCTGGGCTGGAGGTGAGGGGGCAGGTATAGGGGCAGGTGTAGCACTTGCTGCGGTTGGTGGGATGGTATGTGAGGATGAGGAGGATTCTGTTTTGGTTGTTATTGTGGGAGGGGGTGTGAGGGATGAGTTGCGGGAAATGTGAGAGACACAGTCAAGGGCGTTTTCAACCACTATGGAGGGGAAGTTGCGGTCTTGAAAAACGAGGACATCTGGGATATCCGGCAGTGGAATGCCTCATCTCAGGAGCAGATGCAGCAGAGGCAAAGGAATTGCGAACAGGGGATGGCATTTTTGCAGGAAGGTGGGTGAGAGGAGGTGTATTCCAGGTAGCTGTTGGAGTCGGTAGGCTTGAAATGGATATCAGTTTCCAGGTGGTTGCCAGAGATGGAAACAGAGATGTCCAGGAAGGAGAGAGAGATATACCGGAGATGGTCCAGGTGAATAAAATACCACTCCACCAACCTCTGGATCCAACGCATTATCCTCCGGTACTTCCACCAGCTGCAATCTGACCCCACTACTAAAGACATTTTTCCTCCCCACCCTTATCTGCTTTCCAGAGAGACCACTTTCTCCATGACTCCCTTGTCCGCTCCACACTCCCCACCACTCCTGGCACTTTTCCCTGCAATCGCAGGAAATACTACACCCGCCCCTGCACCTCACCCCTATCCCAGGCCCCAAGAAGGCCTTCCACATCAAACAGATGTTCACCTGCACATATGCAAATGTGGTATACCGTATCCGCTGTTCCCGATGTGGCGGCCTCGACATTGGGGAAACTAACTGGAGGCTTTTGAGGACTGCTTTGTGGAACACCTATGCTTGGTTCATGACAAACGATTTCACCTTCCAGTCGCAAACCATTTCAACTCAACCTCCCACTCCTTGGACGACATGTCCATCCTGGGCCTCCTGCAGTGCCACAATGATGCCACCTGAAGGCTGCAGGAATAGCACTTCATATTTCGCTTGGGCACTCCGCAACCTAATGATATCAATGTGGACTTGACAAGCTTTAAAATCTCCCCTCCCACAACTGCATCCCAACACCAGCCCAGCTCGTCCCCCCCTCCCTAACCTGTCTGTCCTTCCTCCCACCTCAAGCCCCTTGTCTATCTACCTATCAGCCTCATCCGGCCTCCTTGATGTATGTGTCCTTCCTGGACTGACCTATCCTCTCCCTAACTCCCCACCTACACTCACCTTTACTGCCTCCACCCCTGCCTGTTTTGCCTTTCTGTCTCCTCTCCACCCATCTTTTCCTTTATACATCTTCAATCCCCCTCCCCCTCTCTCCCTATTTATTTCAGATTCCCCATCTCCTCCCCTATTTTTGAAGAAGGGCCTAGATCTGAAATGTCAGCTTTCCTGCTCCTCTGATGCTGCTCTGCCTGCTGTATTCACCTAGCTTCACACCGTGTTATCTCAGATTCTCCAGCATCAGCAGTTTCTACTATCTCTAAACCCACATAAGTCTCATTTTAGAGCAGTAAACCCATAGCCTTGAGTGTTATGAGTTCATCCAAGTACTTTTGGAAGTTTGTGAGATGAATCACCTCATCTACCCTCCCAGGCAGTCCATTCTAGACCCGTACTACCTTCTAGGTGAAAAAATTGCCTTCTTAAGTCCCCTTTAAACTAAAGCCTTTCACTTAAAATTATATTGACTCTTTAACTAAGGAGAGTGGCCGCTTTCTGTCCACCCTTCATGCCCCTCATAATCTTGTACAACTCTATCAGGTATTCCCACAACCTTGTGTGTTGCAAAGAAAACTATGCTGACATTATTCAGCCTCTCTGTAGCTAAAATGCTTCATCCCAGGCAATATCCCGGTGAATTTCCTCTGTATCCGTCTCATGCAAACACATCCTTCCTACAGGGCAATGATTAGAACTGCACATATTACTCCAAATGCGGCCTAACCAAAGTCCTGTACATCTCTAATATTACCTCCTTGCTCTTTTAATCTATGCCTCAACTGCTAAAGGCAAGTGTCCTGTCTGCCTTCTTAACCATATTATTATCCTGCCCTTCCACCTTCAGGTTTCTGTGTATGAGCATTTGTTTCACGGAGTACCCCTGTCACATCTTCCAGTGTGCATCCCCCTCACACTTCATTTGCCACAATTACTTAGGGGTCAAAGGTTACATGGAGAAGGCAGGAGAATGGGGTTGAGAATCATATCATTTATGATTGAATGGCAGAATTGTAACAAGTTTTGGGCATTGAAAGGATGAGGTACTCATCACAGAATCCCTACCTTCCAACCTGCTCCTGTCTCTGTAGCTGCAGTATTTATGTGGCTGAATCAGTCCAGTTTCTGGTCATTGGTATCCCCATGATATTAATAGTGGGTGATTCAGTGATGAAGCCAATGAATGTCAAGATGATTTTGTTAGATTCTCTTTCATTTGCGTTGATCATTGCTTGGCACTGAGTCATGGAGCTGCCACTTGCTACTTATCAGCCCTGTATGTTGTGCAGGGACCTAGCGACATCAGTATCTGAGGCATTGCATATTGTGTTGAATATTGTGCATTCACCAGGGAATACACCACCTCATATGTCACAATAGAAGTTCATTAATGAAACTGCTGGTTAGGACGAGGCTATTGCCCTGAGGAACCTCTGCAGAGATGGGCTGAGATGACTGACCTCAACTTCAACCATCCTCCTTTGTGCCCATGTCTCCAACCACCAGAGCTTTGTTCCCTGATTCGCATTGACTGAAGCTTTGCTCGGACTGCTTCATACCATACTCAGTAATTGTGGCCTTGATATCACTCTCGCTTCAGGACTCCTTTGATCTTTTTTATCCTTTTATCTATGTTTGAAACAAGGCTGTATTGAATTCAGGAAATGAGTGACATTTGCAGAATTCAAACGAAATGTCAATGCATTGGTTATTGCAAGTAAGTGCCTCTGATAATAAAGCCTGCAACCCTTCCAACATTTTGCTGGTGATCAGAGTGGACTGATAGAGTAGTAATTTGTCAGGTTGGATTTGCCTGTTTCTTTTTTTTAAAGATAGCATATGGCTAGGCGCTTTTCCATATTGATGGGTAGATGCCAAAGTTGTAGCTGTACTGGTGCAACTTGATTAGGGGTGCATCTGATTTTCGTCTTCGAGTCTCCTCTATCTTTGCCAGTATGATTTCAATGACCATGGCGCTTAGTATCTGGTGCCCCAGCTGTTCTTCATATCACATGAACATAGAACATAGAACAGTACAGCACAGAACAGGCCCTTCAGCCCACAATGTTGTGCCGACCATTGATCCTCATGGATGCACCCTCAAATTTCTGTGACCATATGCATGTCCAGCAGTCTCTTAAATGACCCCAATGACCTTGCTTCCACAACTGCTGCTGGCAACGCATTCCATGCTCTCACAACTCTCTGCGTAAAGAACCTGCCTCTGACATCCCCTCTATACTTTCCACCAACCAGCTTAAAACTATGACCCCTCGTGCTAGCCATTTCTGCCCTGGGAAATAGTCTCTGGCTATCGACTCTATCTATGCCTCTCATTATCTTGTATACCTCAATTAGGTCCCCTCTCCTCCTCCTTTTCTCCAATGAAAAGAGACCGAGCTCAGTCAACCTCTCTTCATAAGATAAGCCCTCCAGTCCAGGCAGCATCCTGGTAAACCTCCTCTGAACCCTCTCCAAAGCATCCACATCTTTCCTATAATAGGGCGCCCAGAACTGGACGCAGTATTCCAAGTGCGGTCTAACCAAAGTTTTATAGAGCTGCAACAAGATCTCACGACTCTTAAACTCAATCCCCCTGTTAATGAAAGCCAAAACACCATATGCTTTCATAACAACCCTGTCCACTTGGGTGGCCATTTTAAGGGATCTATGTATCTGCACACCAAGATCCCTCTGTTCCTCCACGCTGCCAAGAATCCTATCCTTAATCCTGTACTCAGCTTTCAAATTCGACCTTCCAAAATGCATCACCTCGCATTTATCCAGGTTGAACTCCATCTGCCACCTCTCAGCCCATCTCTGCATCCTGTCAATGTCCCGCTGCAGCCTACAACAGCCCTCTACACTGTCAACGACACCTCCGACCTTTGTGTCGTCTGCAAACTTGCTGACCCATCCTTCAATTCCCTCGTCCAAGTCATTAATAAAAATTACAAACAGTAGAGGCCCAAGGACAGAGCCCTGTGGAACCCCACTCACCACTGACTTCCAGGCAATGAAGTAGATTAAAATGCTTGAAGATTGGCATCACTTTGCTGGGAACTTTGGGAAGAGGCTAAGATAGATCGTCCACTTGGCACTTGCAGCTGAAGATGGATATAAATATCTTGTCTTTTGTATTGATATGCTGCGTTCACCAATATTCATAACTGGATGTGGCAGGACTATAGGGCTAAAATCATAGCATTTTTCAGTGCAGAATGAGGCCATTCGGCCCATTATGTCTGTAGTGATTGCTGAAAGAGTTGTCCAGCTAGTCTCATTCTCCAACCATATCTCAATAGCCTCTAAATTCATCGCCTGAAATACATAATTAGCTCTTTTTTAAAACCTCTGATGGGATCTGCTTTCACCAGTCTCCGAGGCAGGGCATTCTAAATTGTAACAACTCTCTGAGTAAAGAAGTTTCTCCTCATCTCACTCCTAGCTCTCTTTTAGACAGTCCTGAAATTTTGATCCCTTATTATTGACATGCCATCTATTAGAAATGGAATATCCTTCTTTGCCCTGTCAAAAGTATTCATAATTTTGAATACCGAATAAGATCACCTCTTAATTTTCTCTGCTTCAAGGAGAAAGGGCCCAATTTTTCTAATCTTTCTTGTATCTAAAATCCCACATTCCTGTTATCATTCTAGTAATTCGCCTTTGCACTCTCTCCAGGGCTTTCATGACCTTCCTCAAATAAATTGCCTAAAGCTGAATACAATACACTAAATGTGGTCTAACCAATGATTGTAAAGGTGTAGCATTGCCCTTCCTTGATACTCTGTTTTATATATATATATATATATAAAATATACCCTATCCTTTATACTCTGATGGCATTCTTTATAACCCAAAGACCCTATAAGTCTTCTTTACAGCTGTTTCAACTTGCCTAGCCATTTTCAGAGATTTATGCACTTGGACCCACAACTAAGAAACATAGAAAATCAATGTAGGAGTAGGCCATTCGCCCTTTGAGCCTGCACCACCATTCAATACGATCATGGCTGATCATCTAATGTCAGTGTCTGATACCTGCCCTGTCCCCATATCCCTTGATTCCTTTAGCCACAAGAGCCACGCCCGGCTCCCTTTTGAATATATCTAATGAACTGGTTACAACAGCTTCCTGTGCCAGAGAATTCCACAGGTTCGCAGCTCTCTGAGTGAAGAAATTCTTCATCATCTCATTCCTGAATGGCTTACCCCTTATTCGTAGACTGTGATCACTTGTTCTGGCCTTCCCAACATGGGAACATTCTTCCCGCATCCAGCCTGCCCAGTCCCAACAGGATTTTACATGTTTCTAAGAGATACCCCCTCATTCTTCTAAATTCCAGTGAATACAAGCTCAGTTGACCCAGTCATTCCTCACATGTCAGTCCTGCCATCTGGGATTCTGACTGGTGAACTTTCACCAGACTTCCTCAATAGCAAAAATGTTCTTCCTGAGACTAGGGGACCAAAACTGCCCAATGCTCAAGTTGTGACCTTACCAAGGCCCCTGTATAACTGCAGCAAGACATTCCTACTCCGATACTTAAATCGTCTCGCTCTGAAGTCCGGCATGCCATTAGCTTCCTCGCTGCCTGCTGCACCTGCATGCCAGTCTTCAGTGAATGTTCCACCATGACACCCAGGTCTCGCTGCACCTCGCTTTTTTCTAAACGGCGACCATTCAGGTAATAATCTCCCTTCCTGTGTTTGTGACCAAAGAGAATAACATCGCTTTTTTGCTCATCATATTGCACTTGCCAAGTATCTGCCCACTGATAGCCTATAGCCTCTTAGCATCTACCTCACAGCACACACTGCCACCCAGTTTAGTGTCAGCTAATGTCCCTTTGCTTCTGTACTCCCCTCAAACTTGCACCATTGAGCCAGTATTGCCACTCCATGTTTCTTCTACCATAATGCAGTATCTCACGTTTTCTGCCAGGTTTCTTCTCATTTGGCCAGCTTATCAATATTTCGCTCTGTATCATCCTCACAATTCTCTATTCTCTCTAGCTTAGTATCATTTGCAAATTTAGAGATTCTGCTCTCAACACCCATTTCCAAATCATTTTACAAATCAGAGAAAGCAAGGGTCTGAACACCAATCCCTGAGAACGCCACTTTTAACTTGTGTCCAATCTGAGAAATGCCGTTCTCTACATATCCTTTTTTTCCTACCTTCGCCAACATCTCATCCATGCTGCCAAGCATTAATCCCAGACATTTCTAAAATGCTAATCAACCTGCCATGTAACACTGTATCAAATGCTTTCTGAAAATCCAACACCTACATCCACAGTGCTACTGTCATTCACTGCCTGTGTCATCTTATCAAAGAACTTATCAGATTTGTCAGACATGATTGGCCCTTGACAAAGCTATGTCAATTGCCTGTTATGAATTTGTTTTTCTATCTTATTTTACTTTATCTCATATTATGGTCTCCATCAGTTTTTCTGTCATTCAAGCCAAGTTGAAGGTTCTGTAGTTTCTTGGCCACCCCTTTGTCCCTTTCTTAAACAGCAATCTGATGTCTTTTTTGGGTTGATTGACAATGTTTGTTGTTTACTCCTTCTACTGTTTGACATGAAAGTCAAATGTTGTAGCTACACTGGGTTGATACTTCGTTTCTTCATACGTGTAACATAGTTTCTAGCGTGCCCTCCTGTACTCTTCACTGAACCAGTATTGGTCCCTTGGCTTGATGGTAATAGTAGGTTGGAGTTTATTCTGGACGCTAACTGTGAAGTTACAAATACAGATTTGCTGCTTTTGATCCAAAGCACCTTATGGATTCCCAGTTTTGAGTTGTTAAACCTACTTAAATCTATATGGTGGTGCTATGCAATATGATGGGTGATATTGTGATATAGGTTTATAACATATTATAATTTGGGAATTTTGATTCCAAGGTAGTGACAAGTGAGCTCTGGTTTTATTTCTATGAAGATATCTGTTTAAGAAAAAGGTCGGAAAATAATTTTTTTTATCAGTGAGTTTAAACATCATTTGCAAGAAAGCATGTGGCTTAAGTAAGTTACTAAAAAGCTAACTAATGAGCTAATTAAGTAAGTTATTTTACAAAGTTGAACTTTTATGAGATATAGAAAAGACAGAAAGCTGGGGACCACATTCATGTTTCAGTTTAGAAGAATAAAAGATTTACCAGCAGAACGGCAGTGAGGTCATGAAAGCTACTGGGCTGAAAAAAAGCCTTAAAACTATTATAGCACTTTAAGTAGTCAGCATTTTTCTTAAAGTTCACTTCAGAATCATTAATGAATTAGCCACTGTCAGTGTATCTTGAGGAGAAACAATAACAGAGAGAATCACATCTATTGAATGTGGAGAAGGTCATCAAAAGGTTGCTTGTAGCCTTTTAGGTTGTCAGAAACTAGAGTTAAGATAGGGGTGATACTTCACTGGGCATGAGTACCAAGCAAGATATATAAATTGTTCTTCTTACTTTGTAAGATAATATCTTTCACATTTATATATCAATTTTCAAAAACATCTGATTTATATTGCTTGGATTTTATTTTGTTAAAAGTACACCAGTCTTGTGTGAATATGTTTAGTAACTGACCACCACCGTAACTAAATTGTTAAAATACAACCTATGACCTATGTTAAAGAAGACGGCTCACTGGATTTAAAATGTTAACTCTGCTTTCTCTCCTCAGTTGAGGGCAGACTTGCTGACTTTCTCCAGCAATTTCTGTTTTTGTTCCAGACATTCAGCACTGCAGTTCTTTTTTTTGGTATGATTTATCATGTCACATTTCACACTGAGATCTGACTTGTCTGACTAGGAGAGATAAAGTCCCATCTTCTCTAAAGAACAGTGCTGTGTTCACTTCTATCAATTCTGTTATGGAAAGGTACATCTGTGTCAGGTCAAGTAGTTTATTTCTCCTCTTGTTTGTTCCTTCGCCACATGCACAGGCCCATTCTAGGAGTGGTGTCTTTTAGGATGTGACCTAGCTTGGTCAGTAGTGATGCTACCAAGCCACTTGTGGTGGTGGACATTGAATTGCCAGACCCAGGGTGTGTCCTTAGGAGTCTGTGTTGTTTTTCCGAGTACTGTTCAACATGGAGGAGTAGCAATTCATCAGTCAAGGTGAGTAATGGTGATAGGCAGGACGTGGTAATCGGCAGGAATATTGCTTGTCTGTGTTCGACCTGATACCGTAAAACGTGATGAGATTTGTCGTAAATATGGAAGAAAGCCAGAGCAACTCTTTATGCCTATGTAGACTGTGTAACTACTTCTAATGTATGTCCTGTGTCGGGGCTGGTTTTGCTGGCCTCTTAGCCATTGGATCCAATGATCTGGTTAAGCATGATTCCATGTATGAATATGTCAGGCTATTGTTTGACCATTGTGGATTTTTGGCACAAGGGTCCAAAGATTGAGAAAGAGTCTGCAGAGTTGATGTGGTCTGCCTTCTCAAGTGCCTAGGTCAATGCCAGTTCATCCATCCAGTTTAACGCACTTTGGTAATTTAAAAGTTCAGAACTTGAGTATTGCTGATTTATAAAAAAACGCATTAGTCAAAAGTTTTTGTCACTCATTGCAAGAATAGCAATCTCAAGGTTAAAACTAACATTTATATAGTATGAGAGGTGAGTGCTGATTGGTTAGCAGATGGACTCTGATTGGTAGAGGTGTTGCCATGGATAATACACCAATTAATGATGATCGCCAGTTAACAGCCATTTGAATTTTAAATCAGGCAGGTTAAGTCTGAATTGTCAGCATTATCCTGAGGAATAATGAATCAGTAAATAGTGTTGCAATTGACAGACATGATGCATATACATGTTCTTGGATTCCACTGCACATGATTGGTCGACATTTGCAAGCCTGACGGATAATCTACACTCAGAATTATCCAGCAGATGTTGTTCAATTACAGAAGCAAATGTTAGACATTGGGTTGCACATTTTGCTAATGTGGGCTTGTTGATTAGTTGATCGCATCTTGTTTGTTGCAAAAGCCAAAAGAACATGCTGTTTGATACAATGCACCACTCTCTGGTATGTACAGCCTCCATATCTGCCTACTCACTGGCACTGAAATTCACACCATTTTACTCATTTGTGTCATTGGTAGACATGTTTTTGACTTGATAGTAGAATCCTGTTGGTGGTGAATACTGCTGTACTGATACTGCATAGAAGCAGTGTCAAGCAGGTAACCCCGTCTCAAACCCTCCTGGAGTAATCAGAGGTAGACTTGGCAGTTTTAAGCGGCAAGGCTGACTGCCTTGGGGCCTTTCGTGAGTTTGCAAGATGCCCAATGAGATAAGATCTAATCAGAGCAGCTGTTATCATGCTAAATCACTTTGATGCACCCTTGCATCAATTGCTGTATTGAGTTTGTACAGTGAACAAATGGCTTCGGTCGTTTTTAGCAGGCTGTCAAAAGGGTCAATCTTAAAGTGCATGAAACAGTAGTCTACAGGCCCTCAGTTTTTCCCTCTCCAACAGACCCAGCCAGTAACCCCCCACCAACATGCTCCTCGGCCTTACCAAACTAATCCTCACCCTCTGACTTTTCCTTCAATTCTTCCCACTTTCTCCAAATCTAGGGGGATGCCGTGGGCACTAGCCTGGGCTCCAACTACGCTTGCCTGTTTGTCAGTTATATCAAACAGTCCTTCTTAACTTTGCACACTGGTACTGTTCCCCAACTCTTCCACTGCCGCATCATGCAGCCAGACTGAACTGGAGCAATTCATCAACTTCAGGGGGATGGGCACCAAAATTATAGTTCGACTATAGAAAAGGTTGAGAGTAGGGTGGTCCGAAATAAAGTTTCAGGGAAGCAAGATGGCACCGGCAAGCAAGAAGTTGGTTTGAAGTGTGTCTACTTCAATGCCAGGAGCGTCCGGAATAAGGTGGGTGAACTTGCAGCATGGGTTAGTACCTGGGACTTCAATGTTGTGGCCATTTCAGAGACATGGATGGAGCAGGGACAGGAATGGTTGTTTCAGGTTCCGGGATTTAGATGTTTCAGTAAGAACAGAGAAGATGGTAAAAGGGGCGGAGGTGTGGCATTGTTGGTCAAGGACAGTATTACAGTTGCAGAAAGGATGTTTGGGGACACATCAACTGAGGTAGTATGGGTGGAGGTTAGAAACAGGAAAGGAGAGGTCTCCTTGTTGGGAGTTTTCTATAGGCCTCTGAATAGTTCCAGAGATATAGAGGAAAGGATAGCAAAGATGATTCTCGCTAGGAGTGAGAGAGACAGGGTAGTTGTCATGGGGGACTTCACCTTTCCAAATATTGACTGGGAACACTATAGTTCGAGTACTATAGATGGGTCAGTTTTTGTCCAGTGTGTGCAGGAGGGCTTCCTGACACAGTATGTAGATAGGCCAACAAGGGGCGAAGCCACATTAGATTTGGTACTGGGTAATGAGCCTGGACAGGTGTTAGATTTGGAAGTAGGTGAGCACTTTGGTAATAGCGATCACAATTCTGTTATGTTTAGTGATGGAAAGGGATAGGTGCATACCACTGGGCAAGAGTTATAGCTGGGGGAAAGGCAATTACAATGAGATTAGGCAAGATGTAGGGAGCATAGGATGGGGCAAGAAACTGCAGGGGATGGGCACATTAGAAATGTGGAGCTTATTCAAGGAAAAGCTCCTGTGTGTCCTAGATAAGTATGTACCTGTCAGGCAAGGAGGAAGCTGTAGAGTGTGGGAGCCGTGGTTTACAAAGGAAGTGGAATCTCTGGTCAAGAGGAAGAAGAAGGCTTATGTTAGGATGAGATGTGAAGGCTCAGTTAGGGCACTTGAGGGCTACGAGGTAGCCAGGAAAGACCTAAAGAGAGAGCTCAGAAGAGCCAGGAGCAGACATGAGAAGTTGTTGGCGGATAGCATCGGGTAAACCCTAAGGCTTTCTGTCGGTATTTAAGGAATAAAAGAATGACGAAAGTAAGATTAGGGCCAATCAAGGATAGTAGTGGTAAGTTGTGTGTGGAGTCAGATGAGATAGGGGAAGCGCTAAATGAATATTTTTCAACAGTATTCACTCTAGAAAACGACAATGTTGTCGAGGAGAATACTGAGATACAGGCTACTGGACGATGTGGGATTGAGGTTCACAAGGAAGAGGTATTAGAAATCCTACAGAGTGTGAAGATAGATAAGTCCCCTGGGCCGGATGGGATTTATCCTTGGATCCTCTGGGAAGGCAGGGAGGAGATTGCCGAGCCTTTGGCATTGATCTTTAACTCGTCATTGTCTACAGGAATAGTGCCAGACGACTGGAGGATAGCAAATGTGGTTCCCCTGTTCAAGAAGGGGAGTAGAGACAACCCTGGTAATTATAGACCAGCGAGCCTTACCTCATTTGTTGGTAAAGTGTTGGAAAAGGTCGTAAGGGATAGGATTTATAATCATCTAGAAATGAATAAATTGATTAGGGATAGTCAGCACGGTTTTGTGAAGGGTAGGTCATGCCTCACAAACCTTATTGAGTTCTTTGAGAAGGTGACCAAACAGGTAGATGAGAGTAAACTGGTTGAGGTGGTGTATATGGATTTCAGCAAGACACTCGATAAGGTTCCCCACAGTAGGCTATTGTACAAAATGCGGAGGAATGGGATTGTGGGAGATATAGCAGTTTGGATCAGAAATTGGCTTGCTGAAAGAAGACAAAGGGTGGTAGTTGATGGGAAATGTTCATACTGGAGACCAGTTTCTCGTGGTGTACCGTAAGGGTCGGTGTTGGGTCCACTGCTGTTTGTCATTTTTATAAATGACTTGGATGAGGGCGTAGAAGGATGAGTTAGTAAATTTGCAGACAACACTAAAGTCGGTGGAGTTGTGGATAGTGACGAAGGTTGCAGAGTGACATAGATAAGCCGCAGAGCTGGGCTGAGAGGTGGCAAATAGAGTTTAATGCGGACAAGTGTGAGATGATGCACTTTGGTAGGAGTAACTGGAAGGCAAAGTACTGGGCTAATGATAAGATTCTTGGTAGTGTAGATGAGCAGAGAGATCTCGGTGTCCATGTACACAAATCCTTGAAAGTTGTCACCCAGGTTGACAGGGCTGTTAAGAAGGCATACAGTGTTTTAGCTTTTATTAATAGAGGGATCGAGTTCCGGAACCAAGAGGTTATGGTGAAGCGTACAAAACTCTGGTGCGGCCTCGCTTGGAGTATTGTGTACAGTTCTGGTCACTGCATTATAAGAAGGATGTGGAAGCTTTGGAAAGGGTGCAGAGGAGATGTTGCCTGGTATGGAGGGAAGGTCTTATGAGGAAAGGCTGAAGGACTTGAGGCTGTTTTCATTAGAGAGAAGAAGGTTGAGAGGTGACTTAATTGAAACATATATAATAATCAGAGGGTTGGATAGGGTGGATAGGGAGAGCCTTTTTCCTGGGATGGTGACGGCGAGCCCGAGGGGGCATAGCTTTAAATTGAGGGGTGAAAGATATAGGACAGATGTCAGAGGTAGTTTCTTTACTCAGAGAGTAGTAAGGGAATGGAATGCTTTGCCTGCAACGGTAGTAGTTAGGTACATTTAAGCCGTCATTGGACAAGCATATGGACGTACATGGAATAGTGTAGGTTAGATGGGCTTGAGATCGGCGTGAAAGGTCGGCACAACATGGAGGGCCGAAGGGCCTGTACTATGCTGTAATGTTCTATGTTCATTAATAGCTTCAACC
Source organism: Stegostoma tigrinum (assembly GCF_030684315.1). Classification (NCBI taxonomy): domain Eukaryota; kingdom Metazoa; phylum Chordata; class Chondrichthyes; order Orectolobiformes; family Stegostomatidae; genus Stegostoma; species Stegostoma tigrinum. The sequence continues at coordinate 61,828,615 of NC_081372.1, forward strand.
CTGACCTCAAATTTACTTGGTCTATCTCAGACATCTCTCTCCCCTTTCTTCACCTCTCCATTTCTATCTCTGGTGACAGTTCATGGACCGACATTTGCTGTAAACCCACAGACTCCCACAGCTACTTACACTACACCACCTCCTATCCTGTATCCTGCAAAAACTCCATCCTGTTTTTCTAATTCCACCGTTTCTGTCACATCTGCTCTGATGAGGAAACGTTCCACTCTCAAGCGTCCTGGATGTCCACCTTTTTCAAACGACACTCTTTTCCCCCCCCCTCTGTCATCCAGACAGCCCTTCACGCGCCTCCTCCATTCCACGCTCCACAGCTCTTAACCACCACCCCACTCAAACATAATAAAGATGGGGTCCCGTTTGTCCTCACTTACAACCCCACCAGCCTCTGCATCCAATTTGTCATTCACAAACACTTCCACCAATTCCAATTAGACCCCATCACCCAGACCAGCTTCTACTTCTACCCTTGTCTGCCTTCCACAAGGACCATTCCCTTCACCACTCCTTAGTACATGCCACACTCCCCACCAACCACTCTAACCTGCCCAGTACCTTCCCCTACAAATGTAAAAGATGCAACACCTGCCCGTGCACCCTCTCCCTCACCTAAACAGGGGCCTAAACAGTCCTTGCAGTTGAGACAAAGCTTCACCTGCATCTCCTCCAACCTAGTGTATTGCATCTGGTGCTTTTGATGTGGTCTTCTCTACACCAGTGAGACCAAACGTAGACTGGGCAACTGATTTGCTGAACATCTTCAACCGCCAGCCTAATCTCCTGGTCACTGCCCATTTCAACGCCTGTTATCCCAATAACATCTCATGTTCTTCCAGGCTCCTATTTGTCTGCCTTAGAAATCTCAATCTGTAAATTGAACAGTGAAGATAGTTTTGCAGTGGACAATCATAGAGAATCCACCAGTTTTCTGAACTAGAACATTGTTTTAAACATGAACTTGATTGCAGGTTGATTCCCATTAGATATGTAAAGAAATTCTTACATACAGCTATAAATTTAAAGATAGCAAATATGTGACCCACATATCAAAAATATGCAAGAGAAGGATGTTCAGTGTCATTGGCTGAAGAATTATTTCTCATGGAACCCAGTGAAAATGTTTGTGAGAGTTTGCCTGGTGGGCATCTTATGGCTGTACCATTCATTTAAGCACACATGGCATGATTAAAACTGATGCTAAATGGCAAGTTACTATTACGGAAAACGTATCAGTGCCTCTACTGATCACAATCCACTTGCAAGCACGTCAGTACTTGCCTCTCACACAGTATGAATGGTTGTTTCCTCCTTGGAACTGATATTCATGTGAGTTATCCTGATCAGTCCAAAATGAAACACTTCGACCAAATCTGCTTTTTTTCAGCAATGGTCATTCCCTTTTTTGGACCTGCAAATGGCCTAGTTGTATCAATTAACTACAAAGGGTTGTTTTGGGTCTGAAGTCAGAAGTAGGCCAGTCTGATGAGTTCAGCTGATTTCATCCCTTAAAGGGCTTTAGAGAATCACTTTAGGTTCAGAATCACTTTTAGATTAATTTATAGTTCCATTCTAATTGAATTAACATTTGATCATCTCATTCCAGAGCATTGTCTTGGGACGCTGGATTAATAGTCCTGCCACATTACAATTGTATTCTACAACCGCTGACCTCTATTTGGAATTCACTGATGCTGGTACTAAAGCGCAGTTGGTGTCCTTACACCATATATACTACAGTAGTTCAAGAATATAACTGTCCTTCACCCTCAGAGGGACAATTATGAACGGATAATAGTTGTTAGTTATCAAGTAATGACTATATCGCATGAAAGAATACATTTTTAGAAAAGATTGAAGATTTGATTGCCTTCAAAAATAGACAGAACAGACTCAGCCACCTACATAAATTTCCTTGTCCTTCTATTCTGTATGGTGTCGATGAGATGAGAGTCTCATAATATAATTACCAACACTTTCACCTTGTAACATATGTCTTTTTGTGCAGGGGATTCCATGTAATGTAATTACAGTGTGATTAATTAGTTAATAATGTAATTCTTCATGGAGATTTAGGCCCAAATCTTTACTCCATCTTCACAGGTATGCAGAGTTGGGATGTTCCCTGACTTGGTGTACCCGCCTCAGGAAAAACAGCCTGAATGACTGGAATTTCATTTCAGGCAATTGATATGTTTTCCGTTGGGCATGTTGTAGACAGCTACAGGTGTTGCCAACTGCAGAAGTGGGCTGTTGAAAAGGTCCTGCTTGGTGCGGTAAGACCTTTTCCTACATGTGTGGCACGGTGACTCAGTGATTAGCACTGCTACCTCACAGTGCCAGGGACCCAGGCTCAATTCCACCCTCGGGCGACTGTGGAGTTTGCACATTCTCCCCATGTTTGCATGGGTTTCCTCCAGGTGCTCCAGTTTCCTCCCACAGTCTAAAGATGTGCAGGCTAGGTGGATTGACCATGCTAAATTGCCTGTAGTGCCCAGGGATGTTTAGGTTAGGTGGGTTAGACATGGGAAATGTAGGAATAGGGGAATGGGTGGGTGGGATGTCCTTTGGAAGGGCAGTGTGGACTTGTTAGGCCGAATAGCTTATTTCCCACTGTAGGGATTCCATGTAAGAAAAACGCTTATGCTGTCTACATGGCCCATTCACCCTTGCTTCATTTAAACTGACGGGCCCTTGTATTCTCCATAACAATGGAGACTGCTGCCTAGAGTTGCATTCATGTCTCAGTGTGGAGGTCTGAACACAATCATGGAGGTCTTCTGCAACAGTTTCTGGGTATTCCACAGGCCAACGTGAAAGCCCAGTCCTGGCGTGGAAGTCTTGTACTTATTTTGGATGTGGACCAGCACGGAAGTCCAGCCCTGATGTGGAGGTCTTGGCCCGGTATTGTGGTCTCAGCACATCACTGCGTGGCAGTTTCAGCCCAGCCTATCAGTGTGCCCAAACCCAGAAGCCATTACATGAACTGTAATGAACTTCTGCGTTTTTTCTTCTTATTTATGACTTCTGACATTAATTTAGGCGCCATTACATGGCATCTTCTAAAACGTTTCACTTTTTTTTGAAAAATACACATGAGTGTAAATTGCTCTTCTAATTTTAATTATCGCCATGTTCCCGCTACGTCCCTCTAACATTGCAGTTCCAATTTTGCTCTGCAACTCACTACTTTTGTCCTAAAATGCTTTATATCAGCGCACCCAGTATGAAGGTAACTGTTTAAATAGAGTTCTAATCCACACTATAGCGGCATGTTTATTTCGATTTACTATTTTCCACAATATGCACATTAGATGTTCTCAAATCAATCTGTTCAAATATCTTATTGACTGGTTTGAGGTGCAGAGTGATGCCAAAAACATGAATTCAGTTCCCACACTGGCTGAGGTTGCCATGAAGGTTTCTCCTTCTCAACATCTACCGTAGCCTGAGGTGTGATAACCCTCAAGTTAAACCACCACCAGTCACCTCTCACCTTTATGTCACTGGAACAGGTGGGATCTGAACCCAGGCCTCCTGACTCAGAGGTAGAAATACTATCACATGTGCCCCAGAGCCCTCCACAGGAGATCTCCTTTAAGACCACATTAGATGATAACAGATTCTGCTTTTTATTGCTTTTCAATGCACCAATGTATAATAAAGAAACAAAATGCACGAAGTAACAGTGCACTCTATTCTTTTTCACATTGCACATTAAAATTCCAAGTAATCTTTTTCCAGTAGGATCAGCAGTTCCTTAGAACTCGCTGATTTCTTTCTAGAAGAATCAGATAGCTGATTGCTGCTATCCACTCAATATCAATCTGAAAATCTCTCTATTCTCCAGCATCTGTTTCAAAGGTGCATTACCTACCATTCGTATAATTTCGTTCACACATTTCATTGAATATATGTTGTATGATAAAGACTTATTATCAAGCTACCACTCAATGAACAATGCTGATTTTTTTAGAATTTCTTGCAATATTTTTGCGAAGAAAAATATCATAAATACTGCCTCAGCAAAGAGTTTTTACCACTCTTCTGATCTTTTTAGCTTCTCGAATTAAAGAGCAACATGTATCTCCCTTTTCCACAAGAAAAATTATAAACACTCCTGTACTTCAGAACTCATCACGGACATTTACATACGAAGGAAGTCTAAAAACACCGAGTTTTGTGATCCTACCATCTCACAATGATGGACATTTCAAAACATAATGCTCCACATTTAGAATTTTGAATGTTTTGTTTACCAGAATAATTAATATCTTATAATTTGGAATTTTTCATAGTTGTACTCAACTTCAGGATTTCAAAACAGGCATCGGGATTTGTCTGGGTGCTCAGCTAATTCAGCTTTGACTAGGATCAATTGGGTTGACATTTTCAAAATAAGTGTGAGATTATGCACTTGGGCAGGACAAGCAAGGCAAGAGAATGCATGATGAATTGATAGCATTAAGAATCAGAGAGTCTTTGGTGTGCATAGCAACCATTCCTAAAGAGAGGAAGATAAAATGGTTAAGAAGACATATGGGATATTTGCCTAAATTGTCTGAGGCACAGAGTTTAAGAGCAGACAAGTGATGCTGTAACTAGATGAAACGTTTGTTAGGCCACAGTTAGAGGGCATAGATTTAAGGTAAGGGGCAGAAGGTTAGAGGGGATGCGAGGAAGGTTTCTTGTACCCAGAGGACGTTTCTATGGCTGCAGCAGGACTGCTGGATGGTATGTTGTGTCCTTGGTGCTACTGTCAAGAATGTCTCAGAGAAGTTACAGGACATCCTAAATGAGAGGGTGAACAGTCAGTGGTTCTGATACACATCGATACTAATGACATAGGCTAAACAAAAAGGATGAGGTCCTAAACGCCAAATATATGGAGCTAGGAAGTAAGTTGGAAAGTGGGACCTCATAGGTGTGTTCTCACGATTACTGCCACTGTCACATGTCAGAAAGAGCAGGATTTATCAGATGAATACCTGGCTGGACAGATGATGCAAGGTTTCAGATTCCCAGGACATTTGGACTGGTTCTGAGGAAGGTGGGTACAAACTGGATGGGTTAAACCTGGGTTAGACTGTGTCTGATGCCCGAGGGCAGGTTTTGATAGTGCAATTGGAGTGGGTTTAAACTCGAATGGTGGACGATGGGAATCTAAGTAGGGTGACAAGGGAAAGAGAAGCAATGACATTAATAAAAGAAAGAACAGTAAATCACAAAAAAGTTCATGGTAATCAAGGACAAAGACAAGAGGAAGATGCAAAAAGGCAAATCTGAAAACTCGTATTTGAATGCAAGAAGCACTCAGAATAAGGCAATCAAACTGATGGCACAATTCGAGGTAAGTGGATCAATTAGTCATAGGAAGACATTGTTACAAGGAAATCAAAAGTGGGAATTTAACATTCAGGAATATTTGACCTTCTGGAAAGACAGGAGGGTGGAACAGAAAGTGGGGTCGTGGTGTTACAAGAGTTGAACTGAAGACAGGTATGATTGCCGATCTAAGCATGGGTGAGGTAGTGTACATTCGGGTGGAGCGGAAACAAAAGCAAGGGCAAGAAGATATTGGAGGGAGTAGTATATAGGCTCTCCCAAATAGTAGTCACATTGTAGGAAAGGTTATAAATTAACAAATAATAGGAGCATGTATAAAGAATAGATGCTAATTATGGGTAATTTTAATTCTGTTGATTTGGTTAATTAAGTTGGAAAGGGTAGCTATGACAACAAGTTTATAGAATGCATTAGGGATAGTTTCCTGGAGCAATATATCATGGAGCCAACCAGGAAACAGGTTATCTTGGATCAGGTAATGGGTATTGAGGCCGGTTTAATAAATGACCTCAAAATAAAAGAACCCAGAGGAAGTAATGATCTTAACATGGTAAAATTTAATATTTGGTTTGAGATTGAGAAGCTTGCTTCCGAAACAGCTGTGTTTAACTTAAATAAAAGGAATTACCATGAAATGAGGATAGTGTTAGCTAAAGTGGACTGAGCAGATTAATTAACAGGAAACACAGTAAGCAAGCAGTGGCAGACATTTAAGAAGATAATTCATAATTCTCAGCAAAAATATATCCCAATAAGGTTCTAGAAAAGGTTTTAGGAGAGGGATAAACCAACCATGGCTAACTAAGGAAGTTAAGTTGAGTGTTAAGTTCAAAGAAAAATCGTAAGGAGGCAAAAGTCGATGACAGCCCTGAAAACGAGGATAAATTCAGAATCTAGCAAAGGAGGAGTTAAAAGAGAAAATAAACTACAAGGACAAACTAGCAAGAAATATGAAAACTGACAATAAGAGCATTTTAAATCAGTGTAAAGGAACAGAGAGGTCAAAGTGATGATGTGCCCCTTAGGAAATGAATCTGGGGAGTTAATTTTGGGGAAAAAAGAAAATACACAGGAGTTAAATAGATATTTTGTCTTAATCTTTACATTAGAAGATGTTTCTGACATCTCGTTAGTACTGAAGAATATAGGGGAAGAATTAATACAATCACCATCAGTAGAGATGTAGTATCAGACAAAATAATGGGGCTAAAGATTAGTTTTGGGCTCTGATGGCTTTCATCCTGGGATTCTAAAAGAAGTAGCTACAGATGTAATGGATGCATTAGAGGTAGTTTCCTAGAGCAATATACCATGGAGCCAACCAGGGAACAGGTTAATTTTCCATAAATCCTCAGATTCCTGAGAAGTGCCAGTTGGAAGTTAGAAAATTGCCAATGAACACCACTATTCAAAAAGGAAAGGAAAAAAAAACAGGTAATTTGAGGTCGACTGACCTAACATCTATTATTGGAAAAATGTCAGAATCAATTATTAAGGAAGTCACACCAGTACATTTGGAAAACCATAATCAAATCAAGCAGAGTTAATATTGTTTCATGAATGGGAAATCGTGTCTCACTAATTTATTCAAGTATTTCAAAGAAGTCTCAACTGGAATGGCGAGAGGCAATTGAGCAGATGTGTTGAATTTGGATTTACAAAAGGCGTTCAACAAAGTATCTCACAAAAGGTAGTCTTATCATAAGATAAGACTCCCATGGTGTTGACAGTAGTTTATTGGTATGGATAGAGAATTGGCTAATGAGCAAGAAATAGCCAGTTGGGTGCTTGGCAGAAAGCAGCAAATGTGCTGTAGCCAAATTTGCAGATGACACAGAAATAGTTGGAAAGGCAAGTTGTGAGAGAGATATAATTCATAGAGAGATATTGATAGGTTATGTAAGTGCACAAAAAGTTGGCACATGTAGTATAATGTGGGAAAATGTGAAGTTCATTTTGGTAGAGAGAGGAAAAGACCAGTACTATTTAAATAGAGTAAAACTGCAGAAAGCTACAGCACAGGAACTGAGGGTCACTTGAAAACAAAGTACAGAAAGTTTGAACACCCATAGCAGGTAATCAGGAAGAAGAATGGAATGTTGGCTTTTATTTAAAGGAGGTTGGAGTATAAGAGTAGGGAAATCTCACTGCAGCTATACAAGGTGCTGGGGAGACACATCTGCAGTACTGTAGGCAGATTTAGTCCTCTTTGCTAAAGAAACATATTTCATTAGAGGAATTCACTTGAATGATCCCAATACTTTGTAAACAAAAGCTAAACAGATTGGGATAACAAAGTGTGAAGCTGGATGAACACAGCAGGCCAAGCAGCATCTCAGGAGCACAAAAGCTGACGTTTCAGGCCTAGACCCTTCATCAGAGAGGGGGATGGGGAGAGGGTTCTGGAATAAGTAGGGAGAGAGGAGGAGGCGGACCGAAGATGGAGAGAAAAGATGATAGGTGGAGAGGAGAGTCTACGTGGGGAGGTAGGGAGGGGATAGGTCAGTCCAGGGAAGACGGACAGGTCAAGGAGGTGGGATGAGGTTAGTAGGTAGGAAATGGAGGTGTGGCTTGAGGTGGGAGGAAGGAATGGGTGAGAGGAAGAACAGATTGGGGAAGCAGAGACAGGCCGGGCTGGTTTTGGGTTGCACTGGGGGGAGGGGACGAGCTGGACTGGTTTTATGATGCAGTTGCGGGAGGGGAAGAACTGGGCTGGTTTTGGGATGCAGTTGGGGAAGGGGAGATTTTGAAGCAGACTTCACAAGCTTCAAAATCTCCCCTTCCCCCACTGCATCCCAAAACCAGCCCAGGTCCGCTTCCCTAACCTGTTCTTCCTCTCACCCAACCCTTCCTCCCACCTCAAGCTGCACCTCCATTTCCTACCTACTAACCTCATCCCGCCTCTTTGACGTGTCCATCTTCCCTGGACTGACCTATTCCCTCCCTACTTCCCCACCTATACTCTCCTGTCCACCTATCTTCTTTTCTCTCCATCTTCGGTCCGCCTCCCCCTCTCTCCCTATTTATTCCAGAACCCTCTCCCCATCCCCTTCTCTGATGAAGGGTCTAGGCCCGAAACGTCAGCTTTTGTGCTCCTGAGATGCTGCTTGGCCTGCTGTGTTCATCCAGCTTCACACTTTGTTATTTTGGATTCTCCAGCATCTGCAGTTCCCATTATCACGAAACAGATTGGGTCTCTACTCACTGGAGTTTAGAAGTATGAGAGGTAATTTCATTGAAACTTAAAGGATTTTTAGGGAGCTTGACAGGGTAAATGCTGAGAGAATATCTCTTCTCAGGAGAATCTAAGACCAGAGGACATATTCTTAGGATAAAGAGGCACCAGTTTAAGACTAAGATGAGCAATTTCTCCTGTCAGAGGGTTGAAAGTCTTTGGAACTCCTTAACACAGAGAGCTATGAGGGTGCAGTACTCCATACAATAATACAGTGTCAAAGAGGCCCTTTGGCCATCGCATCTGTACTGACAAAGCTACACAAAATGTTCTTTCCTGCTATGATAGTTCAGCCTTTAAAGGTTGTGAGGTTTCCTGCTTCAACTATTCTCCTAGGCAGTGTATTCCCAGCAGTCCTGCACCATCTGGGTGAAAAACATTTTCCTCAAATCTCGTCAAGATACCCTGCCTTTCACCTTAAAATTATGATCCTTTTTATTGAACCTTAAACTAAGAGGAACAGTGGCTTTCTATTTACCCTGCCCATAATCTGAGATACCTCTGTCAGACAGCCTGCCCCCAACCTTCTCATGCTCAAAAGAAAACAACCTGAACTTATCCAACCTCTCTTCATTACTGAAATGCTCCATCCCAGCCATCATCCTCATGAATCTTCTTTGCGCCCCCTCCGGTGGAACAGGAAGGCTGATGTTTTGGGTCGGGACCCTTCTTCATAAATCAGCTCCATACCTTGTTATCTCTGACTCCAGCACCTGCAGTTCTTGGTATCTCTCTATTCCTGTCCTGTTTTTAATGGTGAGAATCTGGAACTCACCGCCTGTAGGGGTAGTAGAAGCAGAAACTCTCATAATATGTAAGAAGTATTTACATGTCTGGAAAGCCCTCAATGGATCTCTGTCCCATTGCAACCCTCTGGTAATCTCTGCCCTGAAACTCTTCGACCTCAAACTAAAGCAAACCCAAAACTACAGCCACATCTCTTTTCTCAATACATGTCTACGCAGTCGGATCACCCCAAAGGACTCCAAACAACATTGAGGCCACCTGAAATTGGCCCAAACCGCGACAGCTGCTACCTACAGAGCATGCAGATCCTCCAAAAACGTTTTTCTGTATGTATCCTCAAGCACACACTCTCAGCAATGCGCCAGCATCTCCTGGCACAATCAATCCTATCCTAACTCTCAGCCTCTGTCTCCTAGACGTGCAAAGGACTTCTTCTGTTTTTCATTCTGCACATGATCCACATCCTCAACCAATGCTTTTTCTCCACACAATTTGACTTTAAAAACCGTAAGTGCACTAAACTTGCTTGTGCTTACCACCAATCACAGGCCTCTTCCACCCTCTCCAGTCCTCAACCCTATCCAGGGCCTCCTCCTCAATGTGCTTGGCACCGTTGACCATGTGGTTACCTCAGCTTCTCCAGCTGATGCCACCAACCTTGTTACTTCCACCAGCCATACAGTTGCTTTTGCCTCTGCCAAAGACACTGTTCCTGATGCCAGCGTCACTTCTGCCAGTGATGACACTGCTGACACCAAAGACATTGAGACAGTCGTCACCTGTAGCATCTTGTCTAACTTTGGTACTCACCTTTGGGTCAGACTTTGATCATCAGACAAGCAGCCAATTGTGGCACTTTTACCCTCATAGCTGTGTAACATTTGGGTATGAGAGTTACGATACAGGCTTCTGGCTAATTTCCATAACTTTTTCAGAAACTGAACATGCATAGCCTATACCAAGCAATCTCGTACCCGAACAGTCTGGTTCCCATGCTGTACAATTATTGCTTTTTAGATCTTCACCAATAATTTTCCTTAGGCCTCTGTGTTCTTTAAGCCTACCTATGCTAATAAACCATATCTCTCTGATGCTGGTTTCTGATAGCTTTATTTTAAACTCTTAGAATCCCTACAGTGTGGAAACAGGCCTTTCAGCCCAACAAATCCATACTGACACTCTCCCACCCAGACCCATCCCCCTGTAACCTACCTAATCCATTCAACCCTGAACATTATGGGCAATTTAGCATAGCCAATCCCCCAAGCCTGCACATCTTTGGACTGTGGAAGGAAACCCATGCAGACATGGGGAGAATGTGCAAACTCGTCACAGTCTCCCAAGGCTGGAATTGAGCCCAGGAACCTCGTGCTGTGAGGCAGCAGTGCTACCCACTGAGCCACCGTGCCTGAAGACTTGCCAGACTTTTTTTTCTGAGGGCTTGGTTTTAATGAAAGGTTTTCTGCCTGCATGTCGTGCATTCAAATACTGTGCAAAAGTAGAAATAAACGGTAACCCCTTCTCTAGTTGGGGGCTGATTACTTAAGTGTTGCTAGAACTTCAGGAGTTCTCCCAAAAACTAACTGGTACGGATTGTAGCCTCCCACCATCTGAACTCCATGGACATTTCTGGAATTCATTCGCTAAATAGAAATTCCAAATTCTCTTTATTTCTCAAGATTATCACCAGCATTTCTGTCCTCATTTCTACTAATTACAGTTTTTTTATATATATCACCTGTGATTAGTTTCAATGCAGTCTTGCCAATCTCTGAAGAAGTTAACACAGAGCAAGAAGCAGTCTTAAATACAGATAAAATTGTAGACTCAAATGAGATTTATCTCACACTTCTAAGGGAGGAGATATCTGGGTGTTGGTAGTAATTTTTAAGTACCTTCCTGGCCACAGGTCAGGTACCAGAAGGACTGGGAGCTTGCTGATGCTCTACCATAATTAAAGAAAAGGGAGGAATGGCGAGAACAAGAAATTCCAGACCTGTCAGTTTAATCTTGGCTGTGGGAAAGGTGTTAGAACGAATTCTGAGGTACAAAATGTACTTGCACTTGGAGACAAACAGATCATTGTCACCATGGATTTGTTAAGAAAAGGTTGTGTTTGACAACTTTGTTCTAAGTTTTGAGGAAGTAACCAAGAATGTTTTTATTTTCTTGTGGGATGTGGATATGCTAGCTGGCCAACATTTATTATCCAATGCCATTTAGGCTTAAGAAGTTGGTAGTGAGCTGCCTTCTTGAGACACTGCAGTCCGTGTGCAATGGGTAGACCCGCAATGCCTTTAGGGTGGACCCTCTGTGATTTTGACCCAGTGACAGTGAAGGTATGGTGATATAGTTCTATGAAAGGATGTTGAGCAGCTTGGAGAGAACTTGCAGGTGGGTTCCCATGTACCTGCTGCCATTGTCTTTCTCAGTGGAAGTGATCATGTATTTGGAAGGTCCTGGTGAAGGATCTTTGAATTTTTGCAGTGCATCCTGTAGATAATACGCATAGCTACTACTGAGCATTGCTGATGGAGGAAGTGATGTGATGCCAATCAAGCGGGCTGCTTTGTCCTGGATGGTGTCAAGCAGCTAAGTGTTGTTGGAGCTACACTTATCCAGACAAGTGGGAAGTATTCCAGCACATTTCTGACTTGTATCTTGTAGATGGTGGACAGGCTTTGGGGAGTCAGGAGGTGTATTAATTGCCGTGATATTCCTAGCCTCTGACCTGCTGTTGTAGCCAGTGTGTTCATAGACTGAAGGCAGTTATGTTTCTTGTCGGTCCAATCTGCAGGATGTTGATTGTGAGGGACTCAGTAATGGTAACATCATTGAATGTTATGGGGAGGTGGTTAGATTGTCTCATGTTGAACATGGAAATTGCCTGGTGTTTGCATGGCATGGATGTTACTTGCCATTTGTCAGCCCAAGCCTGTGTAGGTCCTGTTGCATTTGAACATGGATTGCTTTGGTATCTGAGGGGTTCAGATTGTTCTGAACATTGTGGAATAATTAGTGATCATCTTTACTTATTACCTTACTGTAATTCTCAACCCCCGGTGGGTCGCGCTCAGTCAATGAACAGTGGCAGTCGGTCTGGTTGTTTAAGACTTTACTCTTTGTTTCTTCAATCGGCAGGATACAGATCATCTGGAAAACACAGAAGTTGAGCACTTGCGTATTCCTCGGAGGAGCTGCACGCGCAACTTAATACAAAGACGTTTTTCTACTTTTCTTAAAGCAGGGTACATGGCATGATTGCATAGTGTGTTCAAACAATTACCAATCAAGACATGATATTGCTTCATTGACAGTTACATAATCCAGTTGTATTAACTGGTAAACAACTTACGTCACAATGGTTCGGTTACTTTTTGTCTCACCATACAGCACCATAACATTTGCTACAGAAGATCAGCTCGAATGGTTAGTACTGCATTATCTTATCATTTACTGCTTTATTTATGCAGCTGTAGCAGAACTCGGAGTTCCCAGGCTAAAAGAGCAGCTCTAGCAGAATTTACAGTTCCCAGGCTGGAAGCTATTTTCTTGCTAACTTGCACCAGCAGCCAGCTTGTGCTTGGACCTAAATTTCAGATTCTCATATAATGGAAAGAAGGTCATTGATGAAGCAAAAGATGATGACGCAACCTTGACAAGATCCTGCAGAGATATTCTTGAGCTGAGATGACTGACCTCCAACAACCATTACCGTATTCCTATGTGCCATTAAGGACTCTAACCTGAGAATTTGCCCTCAATTCCCAGTTTTCTGAGGGCACATTGATGTCACACTCTGTCAAATGCGACATTGATGTCACTCTCACCTCGTTTCTGGAATTCAGCTGTTTTGTCCATGTTTAAACCGTGCCCATAAAGACGCCAGAAGCTGTGTGGTCCTCGTGGAACCCAAAGTGGTATTGATGAGCAGCTTGTGACCAAGCAGGTGATGCTCAATAGTGCCGTTGATGACACGTGTTGTCATATTCCTGATGATCGAAAGGGTCACTGTCCTGTCCTACTTCATCTGTGGATTTCTTTACCATTCCTGGGTTGAATTAGGGTCTGTCCTTGCCTTGTTCAACTGTGGTACTCTTCACCAACCTGGAGTGAACTAGGGTCTGTCAGTTTTCCACCACACATGGCACAACATCCTCTTCTCCCTTGGTTCATTTAGTAATACAACTGACAGCCGTGATTGACTACAGGGGTTGAACTCTATCTAAAAGTTGGGAATATTAAACAAACTCATTCAATTCTGGGCCACATAGTTGATAGTGGACCAGTGCAGTACCATGCTTGCAGTGCCAGTTGTTGGAGAGGGACTTTAAAGAGGAGTCTAAGTCATGTGTTCAGTAGCACAAATTGATCTTTATTCGAAGCTCCTTATCATACAGTTTGGGAAAGCCTCCAGAACACTCTACCTTTCCCAATATATTAATACATTCTGTGTTACCATGATTACATGTAACATTGACATTAGCAATTAGCACTGCGCCTCCAACCGTTGTGCCCCTCACTAAACATTTACCAATTGCATCATAAGTGGATTCTGTTTGTGACCTTGTGAAGCTGCAGTTATTTTCCCAAGATCATAATGTCGAAATAATGTTTTGCAATTGCTTCCTTACAATGCTGTCTGTATCCCAGTATCCTTTCACGAGATTATCTGTTTATCACCTTCATTGTATCATTCAGTTCTTGGTGTTTATACCGTTCGTCATGTATCCTCTGGTCCTTTGTGTTTACACAATTTGTCCTTCATTTCCCCCTGCTGATGGGATGTGGGCTTGTCTCTACTATCTACAGCCATTTGTCTAAAATAATTCAGCTGAATTCCTTAACATTAATTTTTTTTTAGCTACATTTATAGTTTCACTATACCTACATTATAATATGTAATGGCAATTACTTAAAAGGCCTTTGATAGTGGTGGGATCAGACTTTCCCTACATGTTACTAAATAGCAAGTTTTCTCTTTCTCACTAATATTTTTATGAGCCGCTTCATTATGAAGCAGCAGTAGCCAGATTTATGGCACCGTGGCTGGCTCTGCTGTACAGAAGGGTGGAAAAGGAGGGAATGGCTATAGTCATAGGGGATTCAATTGTAAGGAGAGTAGAGACACTCCCGAATGGTATGTTGCCTCCCAGGTGCACAGACCAGGGATGTCTCAGATCGACTGCGGGACATTCTGACAGTGGTGGGTGAACAGCCAGCTATTGTGGTGCGTATAGGCACCAATGATATAGGTAATAAACGGGATGAGGTTGTACAAGCAGAATTTAAGGAGTTTGGAGCCAAGTTAAAAAGTAGGACCTCAGAGGCAGTAATCTTAGGATTGCTAACAGTGCCACGTGCTAGTCAGAGTAGAAATGAAAGAATAGGCAGGATAAATTAGTGACTTGCGAGATAGTGCAGGAGGGAGGAGTTCAAATTTTTGGGACGTTGGGACTGGTTCTGCGGGAGGTGGGCCTATTACAAATCAGAAGGTCTACACCTGGGCAGGACTGGAGCCGAAGTTCAGTGTGGTGCTTTTAGGGAGGGTTTAAACTAATGTAGCGGGGGATGGGAATCAAATGAGGAGGTAAGAACAAAGAAAATTACACCACAGGAACAGACCCATCGGCCCTCCAAGTCTGCGCCGATCTGGATCCTCTATCTATACCGTTTTACAAGGATCTGTATCCCTCTGCTCCCTGCCCATTCATGTACTTGCCTAGATAAATCTTAAATGACGCTATCATGCCTGCCTGTGCCACCTCTACTGGCAATGCATTCCAGGCACATATCACCCTCTATGCAAAGAAATTTGCACACATATCTCCCTTAAACATTTCTCCTCTCACCTTGAAATCGTGACCCCTAATTGAGTCCCCCACTCTGGGAAAAAGCTTCTTCCTATCCACCCTGTCCACGCTTGTCATAATTTTGTAGACCTCAATCAAGACCCCCTTAACCTCCATTTTCTAATTTAAATAATCCTAATCTACTCAACCTTCACTCATAGCTAGTGCCCTCCATACCAGGCAACATCCTGGTGAACCTCCTCTGCACCCTCTCCAAAGCATCCATGTCCTTTTGGTAATGTGGTGACCAGAATTGTACGCAGTATTCCAAATGTGGCCGAACCAAAGTCCTAACAACTGTAACATGACCTGCCAACTCTTGTACTCAATACTCCATCTGATGAATGAAAGCCTGCCTTCTTGACCACTCTATCGACCTGCGTTGCAACCTTCAGGGTACAATGGACCTGAACATCCAGATCTCTCTGTGTGTCAGTTTTCCCCAGGGCTTTTCTATTTACCATACAGTTCTCTCTTGAATTGGTTCTCCCAAAATGTATCACCTCATCAGTGGACAGTAAGGAGGCAGTAACTAACGCCTGCAAGGAATCAGATAATAAAGTCAGTGTGACTATGGGGAAGAGTAGGCAGAGAGCAGATGATGAACACAAAGGGACAGGTGATCTGAGGTGCATTTGTTTTAATGTGAGAAGTATAGTAAGTAAGGAAGATGAACTTAGGGCTTGGATTAGTACCTGGGAGTATCATGTTAATGCTATTACTGAGACTTGGTTGAGGGAAGGGCAAGGTTGGCAACTGAATATCCCAGGATATAGATGCTTCAGGCGGGATATTAGAGGGAAGTAAAAGGAGTGGAGGAGTTGCATTACTGGTCAAAGAGGATATCACAGCTGTACTGAAGGAGGGGACTGTGGATGACTCAAGTAGTGAGGCAATATGGGCAGAGCTCAGAAATAGGAAGGGTGCGGTAACTATGTTGGGGCTGTATAACAGGCCTCCCAACAGCGAGCGTGAGACAAAGGTACAAATATGTAGACAGATTATGGAAAGGTGCAGGAGCAACAGAGTGGTGGTGATGGGAGATTTTAATTTTCCCAACATTGACTGGGATTCACTTGGGGTTAGGGATTTATATGGAGCAGAATTTGTAAGGAGCATCCAGCAGGGTTTGCTAGAGAAGTATGTAAAAAATCCAACTCGGGAAGGGGCCATACTGAACTTGATGTTTGGGAATGAGCCCGGCCAGGTGGTTGAAGTTTCAGTATGGGATTTCTTTGGGAACAGTGGTCACAATTCCGTAAGTTTTAGAATACTATGGACAAAGACAAGTGTAGTCCTGAAGAAGAGTCTAAATTGGCGGAACGCCAACTATAGCAAAATTTGGAAAGAGCTGGGGAATGAGGATTGGGTGCAGTTATTTGAGAGTAAATCCACATTTGATATGTGGGAAGCTTTCAAAGAAAGGTTGATTAGCGTGCAGAACAGTCATGCCCCTGTGAAAATGAGGGATAGAAAGGACAAGATCAGGGAACCGGAGATGACAGGTGAAATTGTGAGAGTAGCAAGGAGGGAAAAGGAAACATACGTAAGGTCTAGGCAACCGAAAACAGGTGAAGCTTTGGAAGAATATTGGGAAAGTAGGACAAATATAAAACGAGGAATTAAGAGTGCTAAAAGGGGTCATGAAATATCTTTAGCAAAAAGGGTTAAGGAAAATCCCAAAGCTTTTATTCGTGGATAAGGAGCAAGAGGATAACTAGAGAAAGGGTTGGCCGACTCAAGGGCAAAGGAGGGAGGTTATGCGAGGAGCCAGAGAAAATGATTGCGATTCTGAATGAGTACTTTGCGTCAGTATTCACCGAGGAGAGGAACACGGTGGATGTTGAGGTTAGGGATAGATGTTTGATTACTCTAGGTCAAGGTGGCATAAGGAGGGGTGATATGTTGGGCATTCTAAAAGGCATTAGGGTGAACAATTACCGAGGTCTGGATGGGATCTATCCCAGGTTACTGGGGGAAGTGAGGGACGAAATAGCTGGGGACTTAACCGATATCTTTGCAGCATCCTTGAGCATGGGTGAGGTCCCTGAGGACTGGAAAATTGCGAATATAGTCCCCCGTTTAAGAAGGTAAGCAAGGATAATCCAGGTTATTATAGACCTTTGAGCCTGACATCAATGGTGAGGAAGCTACTGGAGAAGATACTGAGGGATAGGATCTGTTTACATTTGGAAGAAAATGGCTTATTCATGATTTTGTGCAGGAAAGGTCATGCCTTACCAACTTGATAGAATTCTTTGAGGAAGTGATAAAGCTGATAGGTGAGGGAGGGGCTGTAGATGTCATACACATGGACTTCAGTAAGGTATTTGATAAGGTTCCCCATGGTAGGGTGATGGAGAAAGTGAAGTCACATGGGTCCAGGGTGTACGAGCTTGATGGATAGAAAACTGTCTGGGCAACAGGAACCAGAGAGTTGTAGTGAAAGGGAGTTTCTCAAAATGAGAACTGTGACCAGTGGTGTTCCACAGGGATCCATGTTGGGGCCACTGTTGTTTGTGATATCCATAAATGATCTGAAGGAAGGTATAGATGGTCTGATTAGTACGTTTGCAGATGACACTAAGATTGGTGGAGTAGCAGATAGTGAAGGGGACTGTTGGAGAATGCAGCAGAATATCGATAGATTTGAGAGTTGGGTGGAGAAATGGCAGATGGAGTTCAATCCAGGCAAATGCCAGGTGACGCATTTTGGAAGATCCAATTCAAGAATGAATGATATGGTAAATGGAAAAGCCCTGGGGAAAGTTGATGTACAGAGAGTTGTGGGTGTTCAGGTCCATTGTACCTTGAAGGTGGCAATGCAGGTTGATAGAGTGGTCAAGTAGGTATACGGGGCTAATAGGAACTGCAGATGCTGAAGAATCCGAGATAACAAAGAGTAGAGGTGGCTGAACACAGCAGGCCAAGCAGCATCTCAGGAGCAGAAAAGCTGACGTTTCGGGCCTAGACCCTTCATCAGAAAAGGCACATGGCATGCTAAAATTCATCGGATGGGATATGGAGTATAAGAGTTGGCAGGTCATTTGTTTAGGACTTTGGTTTGACCACATTTGGAATACTATGTACCGTTCTGGTCGCTTCATTACCAAAAGCATGTGGATGCTTTGGAGAGGGTTCAGAGGAGGTAAACCAGGATGTTGCTTGGTATGGAGGGTGCTAGGTATGAAGTGAGGTTGAGTAGATTAGGATTATTTACATTAGAAAGACAGAGGTTGATGGGGGGCCTGATTGAGGACTACAAAATCATGAGAGATATAGTGAGGGTGGGATGTCAAGAAGCTTTTGCCCAGAGTGAGGGACTCAACTAAAGATCAAAGAAAATTACAGCACAGGAACAGGCCCTTCGGCCCTCCAAACCTGCACCGATAGAGATCCTGTGTCTCAACCTGTCATCTATTTTCTAAGGGTCTGTATCCCTGTGCTCCCTGCCCATCCATGTACTGTCGAAATGCATCTTAAAAGACACTATCGTGTATGTGTCTAACTACCTCCGCTGGCAGTGTGTTCCAGGAACCCACCACCCTCTGTGTAAAGAACTTTCCACGCATATCTCCCATAAACTTTCCTCCTCTCACTTTGAATTTATGACCCCTAGTAATTGAGTCCTCCACTCTGGGAAAATCTTGCTATCCAGGGGCACAATTTCAAAGTGAGAGGGGAAAAGTTTAAGGGAGATATGCATGGAAAGTTCTTTACACAGAGGGTGGTGAGTGCCTGGAACGCGTTGCCAGCGTAGGTGGTAGTGGCAGGCTCAATAGCGTCATTTAAGATCTATCTAGATAGATACATGAATGGGCAGAGAGCAGAGGGATACAGATCCTTGGAAAATGGACAACAGGGTTAGATGGAGAATCTGGATTGGCGCAGGCTTGGAGGGCCGAGGGGCCTGTTCCAGTGGTGTAATTTTCTTTGTTCTTATCTGCTTGTCCTGAGCATGAAAGCCATGATTCTGACTGTGGAAACTGTTGTCTCAACTAACAACTCTCTTCAGCCACCGGCAACTCCAACATGCTGTTTAGCATGCAAATAATCCTGTTTAGTAGTTTCACCAGATTTTTATGTATTTCTGATACTGCTGCATTCTTCGTTGAACCATAGTTGGTCTTTTGATGTGGTGGTAATAATTGAATAGAGGATATGCTGGGCAATTACATTGCAGATTGTGTTGGAGTACAATTCTGTTAATGCTCACGGATCGTCTGGATGCTCAGCCTTGAGTTACTAGACCTAATTGAAGCCTGTCCTTCCATTTAACGTGGTGATGGTGCCACATAACACGATTGAGAATATTCTTAATACTAAGGCAGGACTCTTCAACTCCACAAATATAATGTGGTGGTCACTCTTACAAATACTGTCATGGACAGATGCATCTGCAGTGGGCAAATTGGCGAGGAGGAGGTCAAGTAATATTTTCTGCCTAAGGCCAGAAAATCAGAAAGATTCTACACGCCCGGATACGCTCATCACACTACCCTACATCAGGAACATGCCAGAACTCACCACAAGACTTGTACGATCGCTGGGTGTCAGAGTGGCACACAAGCCCACATCAACCGCGGCACGGTGACGCAGTGGTTAGCACTGCTGCCTCACAGTGCCAGGGACCTGGGTTTGATTCCAGCCTCGGGCAACTGTCTGTGTGGAGTTTGCACGTTCTCCCCATGTCTGCGTGGGTTTCCTCAGGGTGTTCCAGTTTCCTCCTACAGTCCAAAGGTGTGCAGGGTAGATGGATTGGCCATGCTAAATTGCCCATAGTGTTCAGGGAGGTGTAGATTAGGTGGGTTATAGGGGGACGGGTCGAGGTGGCATGCTCTGAGGTTTGATGTAGACTTGTTGAGCCAAAGGGCCTATTTCCACTCTGTAGGGATTCTATTCTAACCCTATGACAAGTGCTCACCTGATCCACTCCCTGCCATGGACAGGACCAGTGTCATCTACAAGATCCCCTGCAGAGACTGAGAGAAACACTACATCAGACAAACAGGAAGGAAACTAATAACAAGAGTGCATGAACACTAACTGTCTACAAAAAAGACACGACCAATACTCACTCACCTCAATCCATATGGACCATGAGAACCACGGCTTCCACTGGGACAAACTAGGTAAAGACAAGTGCAAGAATTCCTGGATACATGGCACTCCACGAAGCATGCTATTAATAAAGACATTGAACTCGACTCCATATACAATCCACTACAGAGGAAACCCGGAAGTGAGGTAATCCATCGCAATGGACCCCAGAGTTTATAAACCAGGCAGGAATACACCCCATGCTTCATCAGAGGCTGCTGAGGATATTACCAAGGACAGTAATGAAAAGTCTGTGGAACAACAAAACAGCTCAGCAAGCCAACCAACCTTAATATTTTCTGTCTTCTTGGCTTCTTATCCACCTGCCAAACAGCCAGTCTAGCAGCTATGTCAGAAGACCATGAGATATAGGAGCAGAATTAAGCTATTTGACCCTGTGAGTGCTCCAGCATTCGTTGATGGCTGATAGTTTTCTTAACCCCATCATCCCGCCTTCTCCCTGTAACTCTTGATCCCCTAACTAACCAATAACCTATCTAACTCTGTTTTAAATTATTTGGCCTCCACAACTTTCTGCGGCAGTGAGTCCCACAGATTCACCCCCTGCTGGCTGAAAAAATCTTTGTCATCTTAGTTCTAAAATGTCCCTCCACTTTGATACTGTGCCCTTGGGTCCTTGTGTCTCCGCCTAGTGAGAACGTCTTCGCCACTTCCACTCTATCCAAGCCACTCAGTATTTTGTGAGTTTTAGTGAGACCCCCGTCCCCTACCGAATCTTCTAAACTCCGTTGAGTACAGACCAGCGTCCTCAACTGCTCCTTATAGGACAAGCCATTCATTTCTGCGATCATTGTTGTGAACCTCATCTGGACAGCTCTGAAGCCAGGATATCCTCCTTTAGGCATGGGGCCCAAAACTGCTCATAATATTCCAAATGCAGTCTGAACAGAACCTTACATCACCTCAGCAGCAAATCCCTGTTCTTGTATTCCAACCCTCTCAAAATGAGTGCTAACATTACATTAATCTCCTTGAATGTCAGCTGAACCTTACTGTTAACCTTTAAGAAAATCCTGAACTAGAAGACCTAAGTTACTCTATGCTTCAGACTTTTGAAGCCTTTCCCCATTTTGAAAATAGTCTACGCTTCTGTTCTTCTGATCAAAATGCAAAACTTCACACTGTCCCACATTGTATTCAAACTGCCACGTCTTTCCCCACTCTCCTAGATTGCCCAAGGCCTTCAGAAAATCTTCCTGTCTACTCAGTGCCATCTGTCCTTCCACCTATCTTTGTGTTGCCTGCAAAATTAGCAAGTGTCCTCAGTTCCTTCCTCCAGATCATTGATTTATGCTGATCCCTGTGGAAATCCATTAGTCACTGGCAGCCATCATGAAAAAGACCCCTTTATCTTTAGTCCCTACCTTCTGCTTGTCAGCCAAGGATCTATTCATGCTGGCACCCTGCTGCAACACCACGGGCTGTGATTTCGCAGCGTCCTGTTCAGCACATTGTCAAAGGCTAACTGGAAATCCAAATAGAGCACAACCACTTGCTCTCCTTTGCTCGTCACCTCCTTAAAGAATTGGAACAAATTTGTCAGACATGACTTTCCCTTGACAAAGCTGTGTTGACTCAGACCTATTTTACTTAGCATTTCTGAAGAAGGGTCTAGGCCCAAAACGTCAGCCTTCCTGCTCCTCTGATGCTGCTTGACCTGCTATGTTCATCCAGCTCTACACCTTGTTATCTCAGATTCTCCAGCATCTGTGGTTCTTACTGTCTCTGGCACAATGAGTAATGCTGTTTCTGATCCACTCTTGGTGGTGGACATTAAAGACCCACCGGGAGTACATTCCATGCCTTTGCCACCATCAGCACTTATTCCTAGTGTTGTTCAACATGAAGGAGTCCTAACTCCCTGATCAACTCCGTCTGGAATGCGCCAGCACCTCTGCTGAGTTCTTCCTGCTGATGAGACAGGGTAGATCCAGGATCGATGACAGTGCTGCCTGGGACATTGCCGAGAAGTTATGATGGAGCTAATGCATCAGATGTGGCCTGCATCATGAAAGTATGGGATCTAAAGCAAAGTGGACATTGGAGCCAAAATTGGTTGAGAGGCAGGAAGCAGAGGTAATGATAAAGGTAACTAGAATTTGTTTCCAGTGGAGTGCCACAAAGTTTATTGCTGTGGCCTTTGGTGTTTGTGGTGTATATTCATGATGTAGACTTTGAAATAACTTCACAGAGGCTGGTATCCCATCACCAAGTCACCCTTTATTTACATACGGAGAATCCTTGCCGTTGATTCAGCTGTCAGAGTGAGTAGGATGTCTGACATTCCTGTTCTTATCTGTCAGCCAGGACTCCCTAATTGGGGCTGTTCATCTAGTGCGGCCGGGAAACCCATATTCTATGAGGTCCACCAGGCTGAGCTCGTTACCGTCACTACCGACCTAAATGTTAGGGTATAATGATGAAGTTTGTGGAAGGTACAAAAATTGGTAGGATGGTGAACAAGGGGACAGCCAAAAACAGCAAGAGGATATCAGTGGACTGGTCAGCTGGGAAGATTAAAAAATGGAATTCAATGGAGAAAATTGTAAAGAAGCGCACACTATGAATGATAGCGCTCTGGAAATTATTGAAGATCTGTGGGACCTTTGGTGTACATACCCACAGATCCCTGAAAGCAGCGCAGGTAGATAAGGTGGTTAAGAAGGCATGTGGATATTTGCCTTTATTAGTTGAAGCTTTGCATGCAAGAGCAAGAAAGTTATATTAGACCTGTATAAAATGCTGGAGTACTGTGAGCAATTCTAATCACCACATTATAGGAAGGATGTGATTTTAATAGAGAGGGTACAAAGAGGATTTACTAGGCTGCTGTCTGGTGTGGACAGTCTGAGTTATGTGGAAAGATTAGATAGGCTCGCTTGTTTTCCTGGAGCTGCAAACGTCAAGAGGGGACCTGGTAGAGATGTATAAGGTTATGAAGGGCATGGATAGGATTGATAGGAAGCTATTTTTTTTCCATTAGTCAAGGGGTCAATAACTAGGGGCCATAGATCTAAAATATGAGATAGAAGACTAAGAGGAGAGCAGTATTTAAGTATTCATTTGTGTTGTCATAGTTTCCAGGATATGGGCCAATAGTTGGAAGTAGGTTTAGTGTAGACAGCTGACTCGCGGAGACATGGTAGTTCGAATGGCCTCCATTCAGGCTGAAATACAGGCATCAGTCACATGTATGGACATTTCTCGTATGGGACTGTCCACCCACGTCATTTAACCAGGCTGGCCACAGTCCATCTATCAGGTCTGCCCACTAATGGTAAGAGGCAAAGGAGTGTTGGGGAGAAAGAGTGCCACTATTGTGGGAAGAAGACTGGGATCAGGATATGAAATTTGGGAGGCAAAAGAGTTACTGTTGCGAAGGGGTGTAACTGAATATGTAAAGCGGAACACAGCAAGGTACAGATGGGTACACAGTCATGTAGGAGGAGAGGTAACAAGGTGTGGAGCTGGATGAACACAGCAGACCAAGCAGCATCTTAGGAGCAGGAAAGCTGACATTTCGAGTCTAGACCCTTCATCAGAAATGGGGGAGGGGAAGAGGGTTCTGAAATAAATAGGGAGAGAGTGGGAGGCGGATCGAAGATGGATAGAGGAGAAGGTAGGTTGAGAGGAGACAGACAAGTTAAAGAGGTGGGGGTGGAGCCAGTAAATGTGATTGTAGATGGTGCGGTAGGGAGGAGATAGGTCAGTCCATGGAGGACGGACAGGTCAAGTGGGCGGGATGAGGTTAGTAGGTAGAAAACAGGGTGCAGCTTGAGGTGGGAGGAGGTGATGGGTGAGAGGAAAAACAAGTTAGGGAGACGGGGACGAGCTGGGCTGGTTTTGGGATGCGGTAGAGGGAGGGGAGATTTTGAAGCTTGTGAAATCCAGATTGATACCATTGGGCTGCACCGTTCCCAAGCAGAATATGAGTTGCTGTTCCTGCAACCTTCGGGTGGCATTGTTGTGGCACTGGAGGATTATCTCTCATGTAGGAGGAGGTATGTCCATGGTAAAGGTCAACCTTGTTTCTAGGAGGGGGCGGTGTATGCACACAACTAGCATCATCAACTCATAAAGTCGGAGCTTTGAGGGGACAGTTGGTCAGGTATAGGCTCATGTAGACAGCTTAGGTGAGGACCTGAAGAGATACGAAATCAGTGTGGTTCACTTGGAGAGCTGGCAGGATGGGGATGTGGATGTTCACTATCTCACCAACATATAGAGGCAGAGTCTGGAAATTATTGTTTGAGGAGCACTGTCTATCACCATTCATTTTTCTGCAAATTGAAACTCCAATGGCAAAAGAAAACAGCCATTATCTCACCTGGAGTGGGTGGGCTAAGTGTGGGTACAGCAAAACCCAGTGATGTGAGGCCCTTCAAGGGATGGCAACACTGTACATAAATCCAATCATTGTAGGGACACATACCTGTGGTCTCTGATGACCCTTATGCATGCCCCAGCCACAAACATGACTGACCACTTCATGCAAAGGCAAATACCTTTGACCATATAATGCCAAATGGTGCCTAGTTTCCGAAGTCTCCTCTCTGTGATAGGTATGGCTTCATTGCCTATCATGCTTGTGAAGTGATGACAATTACAGGAGGGGTTACATAGAGAAGCAAACAAACAGACTGAGTGGCATTCTCAACATGATTCAACAAAGATGCTACTTACAGTGAAATGCCATTCTTGCCACCAGTGTGCCTTGAGCTTTTCTTCTTACTGTCCACCCACTTCATTGAATTGCATTCCAAGAATGTGCAGCTGGTTGGAGGGAGGCTGCTCTTTATTGAACCCAGTTGTCTTAGAGATTTGGATGGGAGACACCAGGGATATGTTGCCAGTCCTGCTGATGTTTTCCAGCAATTTCAAGTGCCCCTTCTCAATTTGAAGTCCCACAGGTGTGAGAGCTGCAGGCAGGGTTGAGTTGCATATGGTGTACATGGAATCACTGCACTTACATAGACCTCATCATATAATCACTTGCTTGAGATAACTAGTTCTCCATCGTGTAGCTGCACTCCTGCAGCCTCTAAATTATGAAGGCCATTATCCCCTATTTACCTGCCTGGTCCCTCTCCATCTGCTTGTGCAAGTGCATATGCGCAAAGCGATTGATTGCCAATATTCTGAGGCCCTCTCCTGACCAGATGCCTGGTCTCTGCCAGTCCGCAAGCAAAGTGAAGTGCCAATTTCCCCGATAACAAAGTGTGGAGCTGGATGAACACAGCAGACCAGGCAGCATCTAAGGAGCATAAAAGCTGAGGTTTCGGGCCTAGACCCTTCATCAGAGAGGGGGATGGGGAGAGGGTTCTGGAATAAATAGGGAGAGGGGGGAGGCGGACCGAAGATGGAGAGAAAAGAAGATAGGTGGAGAGGAGAGTATAGGTGAAGAGGTAGGGAGGGGATAGGTCAGTCCAGGGAAGATGGAGGTGGGATGAGGTAAGTAGCTAGGAAATGGAGGTGCGGCTTGAGGTGGGAGGAAGGGATGGGTGAGAGGAAGAACAGATTGGGGAAGCAGAGACAGGCTGGGCTGGTTTTGGGATGCAGTGGGGGGAGGGGTTGAGCTGGGCTGGTTTTGGGATGCAGTGGGGGAAGGGGAAATTTTGAAGCTTGTGAAGTCCACATTGATACCTTTGGGCTGCAGGGTTTCCAAGTGGAATATGAGTTGCTGTTCTTGCAACCAGTGGGTGGCATCTTTGTGGCACTGCAGGAGGCCCATGATGGACATGTCATCTGAGGAATGGGAGGGGGAGTTAAAATGGTTCGCGACTGGGAGGTGCAGTTGTTTGTTGCGAACCGAGCGGAGGTGTTCTGCAAAGCGGTCCCCAAGCCTCCGCTTGGCTTCCCCAATGTAGAGGAAGCCACACCGGGTACAATGGATACAATATACCACATTGGCAGATGTGCAGGTGAACATCTGCTGATATGGAATGTCATCTTGGGGCCTGGGATGGGGTTGAGGGAGGAGGTGTGGGGGCAAGTGTAGCACTTCCTGCGATTGCAGGGGAAGGTGCCGGGTGTGGTGGGGTTGGACGGGAGTGTGGAGCAGACAAGGGAGTCACGGAGAGAGCGGTCTTTCCAGAAGGCAGACAAGGGTGGGAATGGAAAAATGGCTTGGGTGGTGGGGTCGGATTCTGCCCAGAGCAAATGTTGTCCACCATGCAGAACAGCTTTGGAATTTCAGTTTTTGACCAGGTGAACTGCAGCTTTTTAAAGATGGCAGTGGCGCCAAGAATGTGATTTCTTCATATCTGGTGCGTAATGAGTTATTTTGAGTATGGTGAAATGATAGAATCTGACTAGCATCATGCAAGGTGGACTCCAGTGGGATCTGGTAGATATTTAACAATATTAGTTGGGGATGGTATGGTAAGAAGTCTCTCCAGATTGCACAGAGAAAAGCCCTTGGTGAAACTGAATGAAATTTAAATTTAGCCACAATCTGATAAGATTCAGCACCCTAAGTTTGTGTTCGATGTGTGAGCTGCCACAGAACAGCTAAGAGTAACGAGCTGTGAAGAATCATGAGGCATTTGTATCCTAACACTTTTATTGTGCCTTCGTGTGTGGGATGCAAGAGTCAACGTGCAAAACACTGGCATTGGAGAAGGATGCACATCTCTGCTCCAGAACTAGTTACACATATCCAAGGATGTGTTGTTGAGTACTTTTAAGACAAAAAGAGCAAATGTCAATATTTCTTTGTCAGATTGCTTACTTTTTATTTGTATAATTTTGTAAATAATTATGTTTCAAAAAATTAAAAGCACAATTTCCATTCACATATATGGGGGAGGCAATGGCCTAGCATTATTGCTGGACAGTTACTTGAGAGAACCAAGTGATGTTCTGGGGACCTGGGTTCAAATCCTGTTATGACAGATGGTGGAATTTGAATTCATTAAAAATCTGGAATGAAGAATGTGATGATGACCATGAATTCATTGCCAATTGCCAGGAAAAGCCCATTTGGTTCACTAATGTCTGATAGGGAAGGAAACTACCATTCTTACCCGGCCTGGCCTACATATGACTCCAGACCCATAGCAATATGGATGACTCTTAACTGCCCTCTGGGCAATTAGGGATAAGCAACAAATGCTGGCCTTGCCAGCAATGCCCCCATCCTGTGAACGAATGAAACAAAATGCAATGTTACTATTGATATGCAGTAAATATATATATATATAGAAATACATTAAAAGATGAGCCATAATTTTTGCAATTAACAGTAGTTTGAAAAGACAAGATAATTATAAACATGTACTGAGGATTTTATTATAGCTATTGACTACTTTACTGTGCTGTGACAAATGTTAGTTATTTACAACAGCACTTTACAGCTTGGATGGTTTTCCGGTTATTTCCATACTTACAGCTGAGAATGTAGTTGGCATAAAATAGGAATCCTGTAGGTAGATTATGTTTTGCTATAAAATAAATGTTCTTCTTCATAGTCTTCAAGTTGTAGAAAGAAAAAATACTTCTTCACTGATACCGATACAGATGGCAAAACTGATGTAAGTTGGCTGCGAGAATCTAACAGAAAGACTAAACCCAAATTAGTGGCTTACGCCAGACAAAAGAAACAAACCTTAGCTGAGAGCTCAAGAAAAGGTAAGACAAAAATCACAGTTTGCTTAAATTTAGCCTGCCTTAATGTATGTCATAAT
The DNA here is from genome assembly GCF_030684315.1 of Stegostoma tigrinum. NCBI lineage: Eukaryota > Metazoa > Chordata > Chondrichthyes > Orectolobiformes > Stegostomatidae > Stegostoma > Stegostoma tigrinum. The sequence goes on from NC_081372.1 coordinate 61,856,616, forward strand.
TTCTTTTACCTTTAGAGCGTAGAACAGTACAGCACAAAATGGGCGCATCAGCCCAGGATGTAGTACCAAACATGATGCCAAATTAAACTAATGCCTTCTGCCTGCCCTTGGTTCATAACTCTCCATTCCTTACATATTCATGTGCTTATCTAAAAACCCTTGAAATGCCCTTATCATGCCCCTGGTAGAGTGTTCCAGACATTTACCACTCTCTGTGTTAAAAAAAATCTTGCCCTTCACATCTCCTTTAAACTTTCCCCCTCTCATTTTAAATGTATGCCTCCTAGTAATAGACATTTCAGGTCTGGGAAAAAAGATTCTGACTGTTAACTTTATATATGCATTTCATGATTTTATAGACTTCTGTCAAATCTCCCCTCAGCCTTCGCTGCTCCAGGGAAAATAACCTAAGTCTCTGCTCATAGCTCATTCCCTCTGATCCAGGCTGCATCCTCATAAACCTCTTCTGCACACTCTGCAAAGCCTCCACGTCCTGTAATGAGGCAATCAGAAGTGAACATAATGCTCGAAATACTCTAGCCAAAGTCTTCTCAAGCTGCAATATAGTATCCTGACTCTTGTACTCAATTCTGTGACCAATAAAAGCACGCATGCTGACACCTTCTTTGCCATCTTATCTATTTGTGTGGCTACTTTTGGGAAGCTGTGGACTTGAACCCCAAGATCCCTCTGCATCAGTGCTATTCAGGCCTTGACATTAATTGTATAGTTTTCCTTAACATTCGATCTCCCAAAGTGCAGCACCTCGCATTTTCCCAGATTATACTCTATCTGCCATTTCTGCACACATATCTGCAAGTGATCCATATCTTGCTGTATTCTTTGACAACCTTCTACGTTATCCACAACTCCAATGATCTTTGTGTCATCTGCAAACTCACTAACCAACTCATTTACATTTTCATCCAAATCAGTTACATATCATAAACAATAGAGGCACCAGTAAGGATCCTTGCAGAGCACCAATAGTCACATACCTCCAGCCAGAAAAAAAAACACCTTTCTACCACTACCCTCTGCCTTCTCATAGAATCATAGGATCCCGACAGTGTGGAAAGAGACTCTTCAATCCAATAAGTCCACACCAACCATTGGAACAGCATCCCACCCAGACTCTTGCCCTTTCCCCGAAACCCTGCATTTTCCATGGCCAGCGCACCTAATCTACACGACCCTGAACACTATGGACAATTTAGCGTGGCCAATCCACCTAGCCTGCATATCTTTAAACTGTGGGAGGAAACCGAAACACCAGGCGGAAGTGCCCACAGACATGGGGAGAACAACAGAGACAGTTGCGTGAGAGTGGAATCGAACCCAGGGCCCTGGTGCTGTGATGCAGCTGTACTAACCACTGAAACGCTGTGCCACCCCCAATGGGTAAGCTAATTCTGAATCCACTTGACCAAGTCATCATGGATCCTGTGCATCTTCATCTTTTGGATGAGCCTACTCTGAGTGTCCTTGTCAAAAGCTTTACTAAAACCCATGTAAACAACATCCTGTGCTCTACCCTCATCAATCATCTTCTTCACCTCTTCAAAAAATTCAATCAAGTTTGCAAGGCATGACCTGCCTTACACGAAGCCATGCTGACTGTCCCTAATTAGGCCACGCTTTTCGAAATGAATGTAAATGCTATATCTGAGAATTCTCTCCAATAGCTTCCCCAAAACCGATGTGAGACTCACTGGTCTATAGTTTCCTGGATTACTTCTATTTCCCTTCTTGAGCAGAAGAAAAACATTAGCTACTCGCATGTCCTCTGGGACCTTTCCATTGGCTAACAAGGATACAAACAAAGGGTGGCACTGTGGCCCAGTGGTTAGCATTGCTGCTTCACAGTACCAGGGACCCGGGTTCAATTCCAGCCTTGGGCAACTGTGTGTGCGGAGTTTGCACAGTCTGCCCATGTTTGCGTGGGTTTCCTCCGGGTGCTCCCGTTTCTTACCACTGTCGAAAGATGTGCAGGTTAGGTGGGTTGGCCATGCTAAATTATCCATAGTGTTCAGGGAGGTGTAGATTAGGTGCGCTATGGGTGATGGGTCTGGATGGGATGCACCGAGGTTCAGTGTGGATTTGTTGGGCTGAAGGGCCTTTTTACACACTTTAGGAATTCTATGAAAGATCTTGATTAAGGCCCTAGAAATCACCTTGCAATAACCTGGAGTAGATCCCATCAGGCCCTGGGTACTTATCCACCTTAGTGCTCTTCAAGAGACTCAACATCACTTGTTTCTTGATCTCAAAATGCATATTAGCATGCTCCAGAAAATCTCACTATCGTCCATATCCTTCTCCTAGGTGAATACCAATGTAAAATACTCATTTCGGATCTCACCCATTTCCTCTGTCTCCAAGCACAGGCTCCCTCCTTTATCCTTGAGTTACGTCCCTAGTTATCCTTTTGCTTTCAAGGTATAGTATGGAATGCCTTGCTCATTCTTTGATCCTCTTTTTTTGGAATTTGTATTTCTAATGATCAAAAGTAACAGATGTGACAGTCTGGTTTTTTTTATACATACCAGTTCTGTTCAACCTTAAATGTTACCTGAGTACATCTTTTTAATGCTTTTCTTCAATGATTTCAATAAACACAGTGGCACAAACTGCCTGCAACTAAAGAAAAATATTCCATAAGAATTAATGATCGAACATTACTCATCTATCATGTCTAATAGGATTACATGCATGCGCTCAAACTGCAATATCTGAATTTTGACAGCTGTGACACAACTCTAATGAAATACATCAAAATGAAGGCAGAGTTTGGGCAAGATTGAAGCATTCAACTAAAATCATGAGCTGAGTATCCAGTCAATAAGTTGCATGATGTTAGTGTAAAAACTATGTTTCCTTAGGCCATATATTTTGGACATAAGGGTAGATTTTTTTTCTCTAAGTGGCCTATTAAAGGACACCCAGCTATTTAACTTTGGAGAAGGATGGTCATGCAGATTTTTGTTGATTTATAATGGTATTTGACCAGCAGGAAATACTTAAGCTACACAGAACATGCTGCAAGCTCTTGGCTGTTGCAATGTCATATCATTTTCTTGGTTTGCTTACCTTTCTGTGGAGAAGGATGGCCATGCAGACTCTTGCCCTTTCGGGCCCCATTATTATTGTGCAAATAATCTCCAAGTTTACTATTTGTTACAGTCAGTCCCATTGTTTTAGATGGAAAAAATATATGAAAAATAGATCAGTAGATGCCTATTTAACTTAATCATAGAACCCCTACAGTGTGGAAACTGGTCCTGCGGTCCAACAAGTCCACAACAAGCCTCAGAATGCTCACTTAAACCCATCCCCCTATAACCCACCTAATCTACACAACCCTATACACTATGGGCAATTTACCATGGCCAATCCACCTAACCTGCACATCTTTGGACTTTGGAAGGAAACTGGAGCACCCAGAGGAAATCTACGCAGGCATGGGGAGAATCACCCAGACCGTCACCCGAGGGTGAAATTGAACCCAGGTCCCTGGCACTGTGAGGCAGCAGCGCTAACCACCGTGCCAGTCACAAATCTTTGACTGTGGGCACATGTTGTCACTTTTTCAGTCATTTGTGGCCTTTGCATCTTCACAGTAGTCACGCTTAGCTCTCTGGGTTTAATGTCACCTTGATTATGTTAGTTTGTACAGCTTTTTGATAGAAATAGGAGAGTTTATATGGCAAGATATTTAAAAAGCGAGGTCCATAGTGCAGGTGAATGTTTACTGGAAGATAGGTTGCTGATTCAAGAAGTGGCTAGTGAAAGTAAGTTTCACATGAAGAGTTGGAGAGATCACATCCAGAGTGAGGCACAGCCCAAGTGAATGTATTTCTGGTATTTTGGAGCGGCATGGGAATTGGGTATAGAAGATGCGTTAATTGCCTTTTTTTGATTGATAGATTGTAAGATCTTTTAATAGGATCAAGTGAAGCCCTTGAGTGACATCATAGGGAAACTCAGTTCATTGGTTGGTAATACTGTTAATTTGCTATTATAATAAGTTACTTTCAAATTAAAGGTAAATAGAGAAAGTATTTTATGGATTGAAAACTAAAAGACCAATAGGAAATGTGAAAAGAAACAAAAATTAAGTACTAAGCGAATAAAATCCACCTAGCCTTCACTTTTAGGGGTGGCATGGTGGCTCAGTGGTTAGCACTGCAGCCTCACAGCACCAGGGACCCGGGTTCAGTTCCAACCTCGGGTGACTGTCTGTGTGGAGTTTGCACATTCTCCCCGTTTCTGCGTGGGTTTCCTCCGGGTGCTCCGGTTTCCTCCCACAATCCAGAGTTGTGCAGGCTAGGTGGATTGGCCATGCTAAATTGCCCGTAGTGTTCAAGGGTGTGTGGGTTATAGGGGGATGGGTCTGGGTGGGATGCTTCAAGGGGCGGTGTGGACTTGTTGGGCCAAAGGACCTGTTTCCGCACTGTAGGGAATCTAATATAAAATCTAATATCTAATATAAAATAGAAATGCATGGCCAGGCACTGTGTTGTACTTGTATGGATGTGGGAACTGGTAGTCCCCATTGTGGTTCATAATGATCACATCAATAGGACGTGTCGCTTCCTTGAAGTCTGTGACTAATTGAGCTGGAGCTGGAGGCTGAGTTTTGAACACTATGACATATTAGTGCTGTATTTCAAGAGTATTCTCATCCCTGTGATTCACAACCTCGGATTTGATCAGTGATCTGGAATCAGATAAGAGAAGGGAAATTTGAAAATATAATAAACTTAAAGACTTTGTGAATGCATGAAGCATTGCAGTGAAGGACAGCATGGTCGCACAGTGGTTAGCACTGCTGCCTCACGGCACCAGGGACCGGGGTTCAGTTCCACCCTCGGGTGACTGGCTGTGCGGAGTTTGCACATTCTCCCTGTGTGTGTGCGGGTTTCTTTCGGGTGCTTTAGTTTCCTCCCACACTCCAAAGGTGTGAAGGCTAGGTGGATTGGCCATGCTTAATTGCCCATAGTGTTCAGGGATGTGTAGATTAAGTGTGTAGTCATAGGAAATGCAGGGTTACAGGGAAAGGGTAGACGGATGGGTCTGGGTCTGGGTCAGATGCTTTTTGGAGGGCCAGTGTGGATTTCATGGGTTGAAGAGCCTGTTTTCACACTTTAGGGATTCTACGATATTCAGGTTAAATTAAGAAGTTAACAACACTAATACAGAGGCAAATGGATATGATTTGTTGGAGTTTGCATGTTTCACTGAGTGCACCGGTTTCTCCCCACAGTCCGTAGATGTGCAGGTTAGGTGGTTTGATCATGCTAAGTTTCCCCCTAGTGTCCAGGGATGTGTAGGCTATGTGGATTAGCCATGGTGAATGTGGAGGTATGAGGATTGCATGGGTTTGGTCGGTCTGGATGGGACGCTGTTCAGATTGTTAGTACAGACTTGATGGGTTGACTGGCCTCTTTCTGCACTGTAGGGATTCCATGATTATTGAGACATAGTTGCAGGAGTAGCTCATTTGGAAATTGAATATCTAAGGGTACTCAATGTTTCAGAAGAAATGGCAGGAAAGAAAAGGAGGTGGTTTCGCTTAAGTGGTAAAGGAGCGTGTCAATGAAACAGGCAGATATACTCGAACAGATTAGTTGTTAGGAAGGAGGATGTACTAGAAATTTTGAAAAACATGACGATAGATAAGTTTCCTGGGCCAGATGGGATATACCCAATGTTCTACAGGAAGCGAGGAAAGAGATTGCTGCCACTTTGGCAATGATCTTTGCATCCTCACTGTCCACTGGAGTAGTGCCAGACAATTGGAGGGTGGAAAATGTCATTCCCATGTTCAAGAAAGGGAATAGGGATAATCCTGGAAATTAGAGACCAGTCAGTCTTACTTCTGTGGTGGGCAAATTATTGGACAAGGTTCTGAGAGATAGTATTTATGATTATTTAGAAAAGCATAGTTTGATTAGAAATCACGTGGCTTTGTTAGGGGCAGGTCATGCCTTGCAAGCCTTATTGAAATCTTTGAGGATGTGACAAAACACATCAATGAAAGCAGAGCAGTGCATGTGGTGCATATGGAATTTAGCAAGGTCTTCTGTAAGGTTCCACATAGTTGGCTCATTCAGAAAGTAAGGAGACATGGGATTCAGAGAAGTTTGGCTATCTGGATACAAAACTGGTTGTCCAGTAGAAGACAGAGGATGGTAGTAGAAGGAAAGAATTCAGCTTGGAGCTCGGTGAACAGTGGTGTTCCGCAGGCATCTGTTCTGGGACTTCTGCTCTTTGTGATCTTTATAAATGACTTGGATGAGGAAGTGGAAGGATGGGTTAGTCAGTTTGCCAATGACACGAAGGTTGGTGGGGTTGTGGACAGAGTGGAGGGCTGTTGTAGGTTACAATGAGACATTGACAGGATGCAGAGCTCGGCAAAGAACTGGCAGATGGAATTCAACCCAGAAAAGTGTGAGGTGGTTCATTTTGGCAGGTTGAGTTTGAGTGCAGAATACAGGGTTAATCGCAGGATTTTTGGCAGTGAGGAGGAACAAAGGGATCTTGGGGTCCATGTCCACAGATCCCTCAGAGTTGCGACCCAAGTTGATAGGGTTGTAAAGAAGGCATATGGTGTGTCGGCTTTCATTGGCAGAGGGATTGAGCTTAAGAGCCATGAGGTTATGCTGCAGCTCTATAACCCTCCAGTTAGATCACACCTGCAGTATTGTGTTCAGTTCTGGTCACCTCACTATTGTAAAGATGTGGAAGCTTTATTAGAGAGGGTGCAGAAGACACTTACCAGAATGTTGCTTGGACTGGAGGGCAGGTCTTATGAGGAAACATTGTGGGAGCTAGAACTTTTTTCATTAGAGAAATGAAAGATGAGTGATGACTTGATAGCAGTTTACAAGATGATGAGGGGCATAGATAGACTCAGAGACTTTTTCCCAGGGCAGAAATGACTATTATGAAGGGGCATAATTTTAAGGTGGTTGGAGGAAGGTATGGGGAGATTTCAGACAGTTCTTCACACAGAGAGTGGTAGGCATGTGGAATGCGCTGCCAACAGTGGCAGTGGAGTCATATACTTTAGAGATTTTTAAGCAACTGTTGGGTAGGTACATGGAGGATAGTAAATTTAGGGTATGCAGGGCAGATTGATCTTTGTAGGATAATAGGTCAGTGCAACATGGTGGGCCGAAGGGCCTGTTCTGTGCTGTACCGATCTATGTTCTAATGCTGTAGTGAAAAATGGTACCAGCACTGGAAGTCAAGACATGGAATCAGTCTGGGTAGAATTAAGAAACAACAAAGGAAAGAGGTTCTTAGTGGGAGTAATATATGTCTCCAAACAGTAGTCCAGCAGTGGAGCACAGTATAAGCCAGGAAATACCGGGGGCCTGTAAGAAAGGTACAGGAGTTTAGTATGTGTAAGGAGTAGATTAATCAATTCGGCGTAGGTAGCATTGAGGGAGAGTTCATTGATTGTTTCTTGAAGCAATATGTTAGGGAACCGAACAGAAGCAGGTTGTTCTTGATTTGGTGTTGTGTAATGAGGTGGGATTAATTAATGATCTCATAGTAAAGGATCTTCTCAGGAAAGATGATCACAACATACTAGAATTTCAAATTCAGGTGGATGGGAGAAACTGGAGTTCCACACTAGCATTCTGGAGTTGAAAACAAAAGGTAATTACGTAGGCGGGAGAATAGATATGAACTTCGTGACAAAAACAAAAAATGTGAGAAAATTTCAGCAGATAAGGCAGCACCTGTGCGAGAAAGCAGAGTTAATGTTTCCGTTCCAATACCCTTCTTCAGAAATTCTTCAGCATCTGTAGTTCTTTCAGTTTTTTGAACCTAGTGGATTGGGCAGGACAACTGAAACGTAGGATGTTTGATGTGCAGCAGCACATGTTTGAGGGGATACTCATTTGCTCCCAGTTGAAATAACATGTAGAGCAAGGGATAAAGATTGTAACAGGGGAAAAATACCCATTGCTGAAGTGAGGAAGTTAAAGATAATGTAAAGACAGAAACTAAGGCATGCAGTCTTTCAATGACAAATGGCAGGCTGGAATATTGGGAAATTTTAAAAGACCAAAGAAAGGGTTACTTAAAAAGCATCAAAAGCTAAATTAAATTTTGAGTGTAAACTAGTGCAAAATATAAAGCAGAAGATATCTAACTACCTTAAAGGAAAAAGAGTAGCTGATGTGAATGGTGCTCAGAGGATGAGATTGGGGGTTAATAGTACAGAACACTGAAATTGCAGAGTCTCTAAATCAATATTTTGCCTCATTTTTCACAGTGGAGGACACTAACAGCACCCCAATAGTAACATGGAATGCAGAGCTATAGAAAGCACTGAACTGAGAACAGTCATTGCCAGGGGAAAAATAGTGTGCCACCTGGGGCGGCGATGGCCCAGTGGTATTATCCAGTGTCAATCGAGAGAATGTTCTGAGGTCTCAGATTTGAATCCCTCCATGGCAGATGGTGGAATTTGGATTTAATAAAAATATCTGGATTTCGATCACAAATCCATTACCAATTGTTGGAAAAACCCATCTGGTTTATTAATGTCCTTTAGGGAAACAGCCAATCTTACCTGATCTGGTACATGTGACTCCAGATCCATAGCAGTGTGGTCAATTCTTAAATTGCAGCCTTAGCCAGTGATGCCCACATTCCCATGACTGATTTTAAAAAATCTCTTGAGATTGATGGCAGATAACTCCTCCGACTTTGATGGCCTGCATCCTAGGGCTTAAAGGAAGTGGCAACAAAGATACTGGATCCATTCATTATAATATTTCAAAATTCACTGGATGAGGAAAAGCTTCCAGTGAGTTTGAAAAATGCTTATACAAAAAGGGAGGTAAACAGAGAGTAAGAAACTGCTGATCCATTAGATTAACATGCCTCTTTGGGAAATTATGAGAATCTATTAGTAAAGCAATAACAGTAGGACATTTGCAAAGTCAAAATACAAGCTATCAGAGTCAGCATGGTTTTATGAATGCTAAATCATATTTGACTATTTTGCGGGAGTCTTTGAAGATGTAAAAGGCAGTACGGATAATGGGGATCCTGTAGATGTACTATATCTGGACTTCCAGAACACATTTGATAAGGTGCCACGCTAATGGTTCATATACAACATAAGATCACAGAGGGCCAGGGTAATTCATTGTCTTGGATAGAAGATTTGCTAACCAACAGAAATCAGAGAACCAGGATAAAGTCTTTTTGCTAGTGGCAAGATGTCACTAGTGGGTGTCACAGGGCTCAGTTCTTGGGCCTCAACTATTTATAATCAACATTAATGATCTGGATATGGGATAAAATCTACTGTCGCCAAATTTGTAGATAACTGTAAAGTAGGTGGTAAACTAAGTTGCAATCAAGAAATTTAAAAAAGAATTACAAATAAGTTGGATTGGGTAGGTGAATGAGCTACAATTTGACAAATGGAGTTTAACAAAGACAAGTGTGAACTTATGCATTTTGGTTGGAGGAATAGGAAGCAATTTGTTTTCTAAATGGAGAAAAAATTCAGTGTTTTGGCGCAAAGGCATTGTCCACTCTTGCGCTTGGTTTTATGTTTGCATGGAAGGATAAAATCTCAAGTGCATAAGACATATGATTGTCTAACAGGTTTGAGGTTCTGTCAGCTTATTTGAGTGAGGGTGAAGGCTGCATGATGGCACAGGAAGACATTTTGGTTTGGGGATGAATGCAGGGGGTTAAGAAGGAAAGTAGTGGTTGTTGGAGACAGAAAGGGATATCCTTTACCAAGAATTTGGACAGTACTAGACCTGTGTGGTAGCAACACCAAGTGGAGAGTAGAATCACAGCCAAGGTTTGAGGCCTACACTTAAATGAGGCTCAGAGATACTGCCCACAAACACTCTGACCTGGGACTTGGAGACAGCATCCTCAATTTTATGCGGTTGCATCCCAGGTTACAGGGGCAGATGAAAGAGGAAATCACAAGGCCTTGACTCAAATTTTGAATTCCTCTTTGGCTACAGGAAAGTGCCAGAGGACTGGAGAACAGCTAATGTGGTTCCACTTTTTAAGAATGGTAGGAGAGATAAATCTGGGAACTACAGACCATCACATCAGTGCTAGCTAAACTATTGAAGAAGGTTCTGAAGGAGAGAAGTAGTCTCCCTTTAGAAAAGTAGGGTTTGATCAAGGATTGTCAGCATATCTTTGTCAGATGGAGATGATGCATGACATCTTGATTGAATTTTTTGAAGAGATGACCAAGAGTGTAAATGAGCATTGTACAGCTGATGTAGTTCGTATGGTTTCCAGCAAAGCCTTTGACAAGGTTCCTCATGGGAAATGGATGAAGAAGGTAGAAGCATGTGGAATCCAGGGAAGCTGGATCCAAAATTGGTTTAGTGGTAGAACAAGGTTTGTGTGACTGGAAGCTAGCACCAGTGACATAGGACAGGGATCAGTACTGAATCCCTTATTGTACATGATATACGTCAGTGATGTAGATAAGAATGTGGCGGTGATGATAAGCAGGTTTCTGGAGAACACAAAGATTGGCTGGATGGTGACAGGAATAAGATCGTAGGATATAAACAGATTGATCAGATGCGCAGATCAGTTACCGATGGAACTTAATCCTGATACATATGAGGTATTGTGTTTTGGAAGACGTAACAAGACAAGGGACAACTCAATGAAAGGTGGCACAGTTTCACAGTGGTTAGCACTGCTACCTCACAGTGCCAGGGACTCAAGCTGAATTCCACCCTGGGGCGACTGTCTGTGTGGAATTTGCACATTCTCCTTCTGTCTGCGTGGGTTTCTTGCAGGTGCTCCAGTTGGCTCCCACAGTCCAAAATTGTACAGGTTGGTTGGATTGGCTATGCTAAATTGCCCTTAGTATCCAGGGATGCAGGAATGCTGGGTTACAGGGGTGGTTCTGGGTGGAATGCTCTTCAGAGGGTCGGTGTGGAGTCCATGGGCTGAATGGCCTGCTTCTAAACTATTAGGGACACTTTCATTCTAGGAATAGCAGTACGTAAGGAAGCTCACAGGGATCTTGGGATAAAATAAATAAAACAAAGAATTTAAGGTGTGAAACACCCAAAAATAGAAACTGCTGAAGAAAATCAGCAGGTCTGGCAGCATCTCTGGAGAGAAAATTGTTAATGTCGTATAGACCCTTGAAGAGGGTAGCAGAGTGGTGACACTGATTGGCTGATATGGGGAAGATCTGCATCAGTGCGGTGACTGCTTCCAGAAACTGGTTTGCAGATGGACTGTTGCCAAGTGACAGTTCAACCCCAAACACTCGCTCAGTGTTTCCTATAAATTCCCAGTATTCCTACCTCCTCTTATAACCGAAAAAATTACACAGACACTGCTGTGAGGACCAGAAACAACAGGAAAGGGAGAGATCCAGGGAGCATCCTGGGAAGGTGAGTGATGGAAGACCTACCAGCGATAAGTAAGGGTAAGTGTTTAATAAATCTTCCGAAACATCTTGTTTGGGGATAGAAATGTCAGTCACTGGTGTTAAGTGCACCCAATTGCAGGTCCTCAAAGACCACATGGATAGGTTGGAGCAGCAATTGGATGCACTTAGGAACAGGAGGATGGTGGAAATTGTCATAGACAGTACTTTCAGAGATGGGGTAAGACCCAAGATGCAGGCAGATAGATGGGTGACTGCTAGCAGGGGAAGGCAGCCAGTGCAGGAATCCCCTGTGGTTGTTCCCCTCTCTAACAAGTGTAGCATTTTGGACACTTTTGGGGAGGATGACCTATCAGGGTGTAACAGCAGCAGCTAGACAAGTAGCACCACGGCTGGCCCTGTTCTTAAGAAGGGAAAGACAAAGAACAATAGAGCAATAGTTATAGGGGACTCTGTAGTTAGGAGTACAGACAGGTGCTTCTGTGGACATAAAAGAGACTCCAAGATGGTTTGTTGCTTCCTGGTGCCAGGGTCCAGGATGTCTCTGAACGGGCAGAAAGCATTCTGAAGGAAGAGGGTGAAGAGCCAGAGGTTGTGGTACATATTGGTACTAACGACATAGGTAGGATGAGTGATGAGGTCCTGCAGCAGCAGTTTGGAGAGTAAGGTAGAAAGGTAAAAAGCAGGACCTCCAAGGTTATCGTCTCAGGATTACTCCCTGTGCCATTTGTCGGTGAGGCTGGAAACAGGAGGATAGTCAGAGTCGCGAACCATTTGAACTCCCCTTCCCATTCCTTAGACGACATGTCCATCATGGGCCTCCTGCAGTGCCACAATGATGCCACCTGAAGGTTGCAGGAACAGCAACTCATATTCTGCTTGGGAACCCTGCAGCCCAATGGTATCAATGTGGATTTCACAAGCTTCAAAATCTCCCCTCCCCCCACTGCATCCCAAAACCAGCCCAGCTTGTCCCTCTCCCCACTGCATCCCAAAACCAGCCCAGCTTGTCCCCGCCTCCCTAACCTGTTCTTCCTCTTACCTATCCCCTCCTCCCACCTCAAGCTGCACCTCCATTTCCTACCTACCAGCTTCATCCCGTCTCCTTGACCTATCCGTCCTCCCTGGACTGACCTATCCCCTCCCTACCTCCCCACCCATACTGCCCTCTCCTCCAATCTTCTTTTCTCTCCATCTTCGGTCCGCCCCCCCCCCCTCCCTATTTATTTCAGAAACCTCTCCCCATCCCCCTCTCTGATGAAGGGTCTGGGCCCAAAACATCAGCTTTTGTGCTCCTGAGATGCTGCTTGGCCTGCTGTGTTCATCCAGCTTCACACTTTGTTATACTGGACCTAGTACTGGGGAATGAGTCTGGCCAGGTGATCGACGTCTCAGGAGGTGAGCAGCTCGGGAACAGTGATTACAATTCAGTAAGCTTTAAGGTACTGATGGGTGAAGCTAGGTGTAGTTGTCAGGTGAAGGTGCTAAATTGGGAGAAGGCTAATTACAACAATATTAGGCAGGAACTGAAGGATGTAGATTGGAGGCAGATGTTTGAGAGCAAATCAACATGTTGTACGTGGGAGGCTTTCAAGTGCAAGTTGCTGGGAACTCAGCACCAGCAATTTCCTTTAGGGATGAAGGATAAGAATAGCAAGTTTAAGGAACCTTGGATAATGAGATATTGTGAGCCTAATCAAAAAGAAAAAGGAAGCATTTGTCAAGGCTGGAAACACACAAAGCCAGGGTGGGATATAAGGAGAGTCAAAATAAACTTAAGCGAGGATTCAGGACGGCTAAAAGGGGTCATGAAAAGCCATTGGCAAACAGAATGAAGGAAAATCCCAAGGCTTTTTATACATATAAAAAGAGTAAGAGGGTAGCTAAGCAGAGGGTTGGTCCACTCAAGGACAGGAAAGGGAATTTATGTGTGGAGCCAGAGGAAATGGGTGAGGTATTAAATGAGTACTTTGCACCAGTATTCACCAAAGAGAAGGACTTGTTGGATGATGAGTCTGGGGAAGGGTATGTAGATAGCTTGGGTCATGTTGAGATCAAAAGTGAGGAGCTACTGGGGGTCTTGAAAAACATTAAGGTAGACAAGTCCCCAGGGCCTGATGGAATAGACCCCAGAATACTGAGAGTCAAGGGATGAAATTGCTGGGGCCTTGAGGGAAATCTTTGTATCCTCACTGGCTACAGGGTACGTCCCAGAGGATAGGCGAATAGCCAGTGTTGTTCCTTTGTTTAAGAAGGGTGGCAGGGATAATCTAGCTATTACAAGCCAGTGAGCCTTATGTCAGTGGTTTGGAAATTATTGGAGAGGATTCTTCAAGACAGATTTTGCTCCCACCTGGAAATCAATGTGTGTATTAGCAAGAGGCAACATGATTTTGGAAAGGAGAGGCAGTGTCTCACCAACTTGGTTGCGTTTTTTGAGGAAGTGACAAAGATGATAGATGAGCGTAGGACAGTGGATGTTGTCTACATGGACTTTAGTGAGGCCTTTGACAAGGTCCCTCATGGCAGGCTGATACAGAAGTTAAAGTCGCACAGGGTCAGAGGTTAGCTTGCAAGATAGATAAAACACTGGGTCGGTCATAGAAGACAGATGGTAACAGTGGAAGGGTGTGTTTCTGAATGGAGAACTGTGACTAGTGGTGTTCCTCAGGGATCAGTTTTGGGACCTTTGCTGTTTGTCGGATATGTAAATGATTTGGAGGAGAATGTAACTGGTCTGATTAGTAAGTTTGCTGATGACACAAAGGTTAAAGGAATTGCGGATAGTGATGAGGACCATCAAAGGATACAGCAGGATACAGATCGGTTGGTGTCTTGGGCAGAGAGATGGCAGATGGAGTTTAATTGGAAAAATGTGAGGTAATGCATTTTGGAAGGTCTAATTCAGATGGAAAATATGTAGCAAATGACAGAACCCTTAAAAGTACTGATAGGCAGAGGGATCTTGGTATACAGGTCCACAGGTCACAAAGTGGCAATGCAGGTGGAAAAGGTATCAACAAGGCATTTGGCATGCTTGCCTTCATTGGCCAGGGCATTGAGTTTAAAAATTGGCAGGTAATGTTGCAGCTTTATAGAACCTTAGTTAGGCCACATTTGAAATATTATGTTCAATTCCGGTCACCACACTACCAGAAGGATGTGGTGGCTTGGGAGATGGTACAGAAAAGATTTATTAGGATGTTGCCTGGTATGGATGGCATTAGTATGAGGAGAGGTTGGGGAAACTTAGGTTGTTCTCACTGGAACATCAGAGGTTGAGCAGTGACCTGAAAGAGGTCTACAAGATTATGAAGGGCACGGACAGACCGGACAGCCAGAAGCTTCTTCAGGGTGGAAAAGTCAGTTATCAGGGGCCATGGGTTTAAGGTACGAGGGACAAGGTTTAAAGGTGATGTAGGAGGCAAGTGTTTTACACAGAGGGTGGTGGGTGCCTGGAACTCACTGCTGGGGGCGATATTGGAAGCAGATACTACAGTTTCTTTTAAAGAGTGTCTTGATAAATATATGAACAGGATGGGAATAAGAGGGATCTGGACCCGGAAGGGTAGTGGGTTTTAGTTGTGATGGGCAGCATGGGGCAGCACTGCTGCCTCGCAGCACTGGGGACGCGGGTTCAATTCCACCCTCGGGTGACTGTCTGTGGAGTTTGCACCTTCTCTCCGTGTCTGTGTGGGTTTCCTCTGGGTGCTCCGGTTTCCTCCCACAATCCAAAAACATGCAGGTTTGGTGGATTGGCCATGCAAAATTGCCCATAGTGTTCAGCGATGTGTAGATTAGGAGGATGAGTCTGGGTGGGATGCACTGAGGATGGGTATGGACTTTTTGGGCCAAAGGGCCTGTTTCCATACTGTAGCGGTTCTGTGTCAGTGCAGGCTTACAGGGGCAAAGGGCCTGTTCCTGTACTGTAATTTTCTTTGTTCCATAATATCAAACAGTACAGCACAGTAACAGGCCCTTCAGCCCACCATGTCTGTGCCAACTATGATACTATTCTAAATCTCATCTGTCTGCACATGTTCTGTATTCCTCTATTCTCTGCCTGTTCATGTGTCAGTCTGAATAGCTCTTAAACTTTGCTATCGTATCTGCTTCTACCATTTCCCGTAGCAGTATATTCCAGGCATCTTCTGTGTAAAAAATGTACCTCACACATCTCCTTTGAACTTCCCCTCTCTCACCTTTAAACCTATGCCCCTAATGTTTGACATTTCCACCCTTGGAAAGAGAATCCAACTATCCACCCTATCCATGCCCCTCATAATTTAATACATTTCAATCTGGTTGTCCGTCAGTTTTAAATGCTTTCGTGAAAACAGCCCACGTTTTTACAACTCCTTATACATATTATACTCCAATAAGAACTAAAGAAATCGGAGCAGGAGTAGGCCATCTATCCACCCTGTCCATCCCGCTGATAATCTTTTAATCTCATTTTAAGTTCTGTGAATGGTAACAGGTTGTCTGAAGTTTTCTTTGTATGCACCTAAATTAAATCTCTTGAGGTAAACAATTTGGTGGATTAGAAACGAGGTAGAAGATGTATAAAAACTGCCTGGCAACAAGACTTTTTGTGATAGATGGGGAAAGAATTACAGAATAGTCTAGAATGTCAGGTGATGTATGAAAAGTTGTCAGAGCAGGAAAATGCGGTGGGTTTTGCAAAATTCAAAAGTTCAGGGCTACGTTTAAATTCCTGAGTAGCTTCAAAGAAAACCAGAATCAGAAAATTGGTGGAAGCTGAGAGTATGAAAAATCCACACATTTGCTCTAAAAGTATTTAGGTATCAGTTAAAAAGAAAGGTCCAACAATCAATTACATCCATGCCAAAGAACCTTAAAAATAGAGATGCGATGAGCCCCCTACATATGTTTAACTAACTGTGAAATTGTTGTGAGAAAAGAAGGATTAAATCTTTATTTCTGATCTTTATAATAAGACTGTATCAAATCGCTCTTGCATCATGTAGAACAGGCTTTTTTGTTTATAATAAACAATGATTTTTTTTCTTAAAAACAGCCTTTTTAGTTATGTTCAGTGTCTGACCACTATGCTAAACAAGTAGCAAAAATAACACTGTGGTCTGTCAAGGGAGATTTCAGTTTATGATCTCACTTGTCCAGTATTGTAATCAGCTGAGAGCAAAACACAAGCAAAAACTTCTGTGAGGTAAGAAGACCAAAGGAGTAAGCAATTCTCCAGGTGTGTTCTGACCAAGGATTTATACAAAAAAAGAGCAGGACTGGGTGTTAAGTACTTCTGAATACAAAATGTTCAGAATTGGAAATAAAGAAAGGTGGTATTGTTGAAGGACAATATTGCTGTGCTGAAGAGAGAGAGAGAGGATATCGTGGAGAGGCCAAAGGCAGGATCTATCGGCTCGAGCTAACAAGTGAAAAAAGAAGTGCAGTTACTGAATGTAGTCTGTAGACCACCAACAATCAGAAAATTTGGCAGGCAGTTAAGAGAGATGCATGCATTGTAAGTTTTATTATTTGAATATAAATTAGGACAGCAACCCCTTGTGGACAGGAAAGTGGTGTATGGTAGGAGTGATGGAGGGGGAGAGAGTTCATAAGAGTGTGGTCAGAATGTTCATTTGCAAAATGTTTCCAGCCCAATGAGAAAGCAGGCACTGCTAGACCTGGATGTTGGGACTGAGGTGAGCCAAGTGGACCAAATGCCAGAGGGCAGTGTTTAGGGGACAGCAATCACTGTAGAATAAGGCTTAGGTTCCGTATGGAAAAGGACAAAGAACAATCCTGAATAATTAACTTGGGCGAAAGCAAATTTTAATGTGGTTTGGTCTGTCTGGGCCAGGTATATTGCAATCAAGAGTTGACAGGAAGATCATGATTGTAGCATGAACCTTTGAAAGAAGAGAACAAGGCACTGTCACAAGCTATTCCCATGGAAGAAAAATGCATGGCCAACAAAATCATGAGCGCCCTGATTGAAAAAGGAAGTGGAGGTTAAGATGAAGAAAAAAAAGCCACAGATGACATGTGGATAGTACATAGACAATCAGTCTTACAGCATCGAAACAGACCCTTCTCTCTCTGCCTCCAACATGTCTGTGCTGATCAACAAACTATAAACTGCACTGATTGCATTTACTTGCTCCTTAACTTTCTATGTTGTGGGGCATTTTAAAAGCTCACCCAGATGCTGCAAGAGTACCTCCCTCCACCACTCTCTCAGGCAGTGTGTTCCATATTTCTACCACCCTGTGGGTGAAAAATCTTTTCCTCAGATCTCCTGTCTGTCACTTTCTGCTTGCCTTAAACTTGTGCATTTAGATATCTGTGCCATCAGGAAAAGATTCTCATGATCTACATTGCCAGTACCTCTCATAGTTCTGTATACCTCAATCAGATTCCTCCTCTGCTTACACTGCTCTGGAGAAAACAAATCCAGCCTATCCAGTCTCTCTTCAAAACTGAGCCTTTCCATCCTTGGCAACATCCTGGTGAATCTCCTCTGCACCCTCTCCACTGCTATTTCATCCTTCCATTAGTGAGTCAAAGGAGAACTGCACACAGTTGCCTAAGCAATGTTCTATAAAGTTGTAACCAGACTTCTTTGCTTCTACATCACAGCTAATGAAGACAAACATCCTGTGCGCCTACCTTACCACCCTATCTACCTGTACTGAGATTTTCAGGGATCTGTGAGTTTGTACACGAAGATCCTTGGTCTGCAAAAAGTACCAGACTGAATGCAGAAGGTTCGGAGAGGAAATGAAAAATCACATAAGACAGCAAGTGGAGCAAATGAGAAGAGAAACTGGCGACTACTAACAAAGAGAATGCAACAACCTTCTACAGGCTGACTTGTAAAAAACCGTGGCAAAAGGAGCTTTTCCTAGTCATTTACTATCCAGATTCTTCGGGGAGATCGTTCCATATACACCCCACCCTCTGCGTGAAAAAAAATTCGCCTTGGGTCACTTTTAATTCTTTCACTTCTCACTTTAAACCGATGCCCTCTAGTTTTGGACTCCCCTACCTGGGGAAAAGACCTCAACTATTCACCTTATTCATGCCCATCATGATTATATAAATCTCTGTAAGGTCGCCCCTCAGCCTCTGATACTCCAGAGAAAGTAACCACACCTCATTCAGCCTCTCCCAATAACTCAAACCCTTCAACCATGCCAACATCCTTGTAAATCTTTTCTGAACCCTTTCAAGTTTAATAACGTATTTCTTGTAGCAAGGCGACCAGAATTGAATGCAGTATTCCAGAAGTGGCCTAACCAATGTCCTGAATAGCAGTAGTATAACTCCACAATTTGTCTACTCAAAACACCAATAATAGCAAGCTTACCAAACACCACCTTTACTAAACTGTCTACCTGTGCTTCTACTTTCGAGGAACTATGAACCTGCACTCCAAGGTCTGTCTGTTTGACCACACTTCTCAGGACCTGACCGTTAAGTGTATCATTCCTGCCCTGATTTGCCCTCCCAAAAGGTAGCACCTCACATTAACCTAGATTAGATTCCATCTGCCACTCCTGGGCCCCTCAGCCTATCTGATCAATGTCCTGCTGTATTCTGAGGTAACCTCTTTCGCTGTTATTTTGATGTTATCTGCAAACTTACTAACCATGCTGCCTATGTTCACATCCAAGTCAGTTATGTAAATGACAAAAAGCAGTGGGCCCAGCACGGATCCCTGTGGACACCGCTGGTCACAGGTTAGACACTAACAGTTTCTCGATATCAGATGGTAAGCTTGCTGGCCCATTGCTACCTGTTTTGACTCCTGTTTTAAAGAAAGGTGCTACATTAGCAGTTCCTCAATCTTCCAAAACTCGACAAGAATCGAAAGGTTCTTAGAATATTACTAGTGTACCCACTATCCTTATATCTCCTTCGGTATCATTGGATACATCCAATCCAATAATGGGGACCTGTCACTTTTTATCCCCATTAGTTTCCCTAGCTCTTTTTCTCGGGTGATAGTTACTGTATTTATTTCATCTCCTCCTTTTCCCCCTAGATTATTTTATAATTTTTGAAAGCTATTAGTTTCTTCTACTGTGAAGACAAAGCATTTAATCAACTCCTGTGCTGTTTCGTGATTCCCCATTAGTATTTAACCAGCTTTGTTTTCTAAGGGGCCTATTTTCATTTTGGCATCTCTCTTCTTTTTTGTATGTTTAAAGAAGCTCTTGCTGTCTGTCTTGATGTTACTTGCACATCTACCCTCTGTGGGATTGTGATCAATGACAACCGAGATCAATGAGTTGCTGAAAATAGCTTGTTTATTGAGCATCTGCAGTGGCACAGTTTGAGGCAGCAATGGAATCCAAAGTACAATTTTACAGTAGTGTCTTTTATACATAATTTTAGATGATGGCGTCACATAGTTGTGTCTACTATTAACAAGTTTGCATGACAAATGTCCTGGTGAAGAGGGAGATAATTTAAGCACTTGCTAAATGCTGGCTATTACTCCTGATATAATTAGAATGTGTGTCTGGTCTGAGCTTGCATAATTAAGAGGTGTTAGTCCTTTTGTCTTTGAAGTTATTAATGTTAGTAGAAATGCTAGTTCTATATGATCTAAATAAGTGAGAAACTATTTGTGTATTAAATAAAAGTACAGAAGATATTAAACCAATCTCCCACAGCTGCGTTATGAGATTTCTTCCACTGTTGCTGGTTTTTGTCAGTTCCTACATATTCATTCGTAGAGTTTCATGGAAGTGCTGTTTTGATAGCAAGTTTCTTAAAGTGGGTAGCAGCGTTATTTAATATGTACTTAAAAAGTATAAATCTGTACATTTCTAAGGTTTTAGAGTAGATTTGTAGCTCAGATTATGGATGTTGTGATTGGTTGGTTTGCCAAGCTCGTTCATTGTTCCGTAGACGTTTCATTACCCTGCTGGGTAACATCTTCAGTGCAGCCTTTGATGAAGCACTGTTGTGTTTTCCCACCTGTTACTTGAACTCTGGTGTACGTCAGGCTGGATTCCTGCTTTCCTTTGCAGCAGAGTGTATATTGGGGTCAAGCTCTATATGTTTATTGACGGCTTTCTTAGTGGAGCACCAGGCTTTTAGGAACTCCCATGCTTGTCGCTGCCTTGCTTGTCCCAGGATCCTGGTGTTGTCCCAATCACATTGGTGGTTCTACTTATCCATGTGGATAGAGATGAGTGAGTATTGGTCATGTCACTCATCTCTATCTACAGAGAGACATGATGATGGGGATGGCATTGTTCTGAATAGGTTACAGTACTAACACTCATTCAGGGTAGCTTTTGACATAGAAACTGGTCTAAACATTGCTGACAGCATGGGCCAATAAGAATTTGAAAGGTGTAAAGAAACAGCAATGAGTTGGCAGCTGAGGAAGGGATGTTTAAATTCGTTTATCTTGTAAGAGTAAAATGTACACTTTTATGAGTTAATGAACAGAATAACGAATAGTATTCTAAACATTAAGTGCTTGTGAGTGAGTTAGAGAGAATCATAATACAATATCCCACATCTCCAATTTATCTTCTCCTACTTTATTAACTTTTGATCATCTCAATGATTTTAAAACATCCCCAGTCCTCTGGCTCACTACTGAACTCTGAAGCCTTACATTGTTTTTCTTTTCAGTTTGATGCTATCCTCAACTTCCTTGGTTAACAATGGTTGGCTTATCGTATTACTAGAATCTTTCTTCCACACTGGGATATGTCTTTGCAATAAATCATGCCAATTTTTCTGAAACATTTTTGCTGTGAAATTACATTCCCAGATCAGGATGGGAGTTTGCTCGCTGAGCTGAAAGGTTAGTTTTCAGACGTTTCGTCACCATTCTAGGTAACATCATCAGTGAGCCTCCGACGAAGCGCTGGTGTTATGTCCCGCTTTCTATTTATCTGCCTTAGAAGCATGGCATTCCAACCGGAATTCCATCAACAAACACATTGACTTGGAGCCAATCTACCATCCCCTGAGAAAAAGAACAGGAAATGACATCACCAACCCAAGGAAACCTAACCAGATAAATAGAAAGCGGGACATAACACCAGCGCTTCGTCGGAGGCTCACTGATGATGTTACCTAGAATGGTGACGAAACGTCTGAAAACTAACCTTCCAGCTCAGCGAGCAAACTCACATCCAGAACCTCAACCTGAGCTATAAATCTTCTCAAAACTCGCTATTCCCAGATCATTCCAGCAAGCTCTACCCTCATTACTTATAATTGCCCTTATTATTTAAGCAGAGCAGAGTGGTTTCTGACCCAAGTTCCCCTCTCTCAAACCGAATGCAATATTCTACTTTCCTTTTGGTGTCTTGCTTCTTCTTCAGGTGTTAGTCTAAGACTCCGAAAGCTTGTGTTTTCAAATAAATCTGTTGGATTAAACCTGATGTTGCATGATTTCTGACCTTGTCCACCCCAGTCCAGCACTAGCACCTCCACATCACAAATTCTACCATCTTATAAACATTCTTTCATCAGCGTTATTTCATTCTAACATCATTTATTAAACCTGCATTATTACATATAACCATGTTCAAAATAATCTAATCCATGCTGGGATCCACAAAATATTGTTCTCAGAAACTGTCCCAAAAAATCTCTATGAATTCTTCCTCATTTCTACCTCTGCCAATCTGACTATCCCAGTCAACATACAGGTTAAAGTTACCCATGATTAGTCTATTTCCTTTGTTACATGCCCTTATTGTATACTGATTTATTTTCTGTTTCACCATATAGGACCTGTTAGGGGGTTTATACTCCTAACAGTATCATTTCCTTTTTTTAAAAATTTCTCACCATCACCTCTCTCAATCTATGATCATTTGTTGCTATCCATCTCATACTAACATTGCTACCCTTTCACTATTTCCACTTAGCCTATCCATTCAAAGTCACAAACTTCTGAACATTTAGTCCCCAGTTTTAATCTCCTTGTAACCATGCTACAGTAATGTCTGCAAAATCATTCCCATTAACCCAGTGACATATATTTGAGCTGCTATATAATGAATCTTATTCTGAATACTAAGTACACTCTAACCAAGAGGCATTAATTTTTGACATTTTACTGATTTTGCATCATCATTAGCCACGGGTGATGTCCCAGAAGACTGGAGGATAGCAATGTAGTGTCCTTAATCAAGAAGGGCTGCGAAGAGAAACCTGGGAATTATAGACCAGTTAGCTTAGCATTTGCGATAGGTAAGTTACTTGAGAAGATTCTGAGGGAGAATATATATATGCATTTAGAAAAACAGAGTTCGATTAGGAGTAGGCAGCATGGCTTCATGCGTGGGAGATCATGCCTCACAAATTTGTTCGAGTTATTTGATGAACTGACCAGGAAGGTTGATGAAGGCAGCGTAGAAGATGTTGTCTGCATAGATTTCAGTAAGGCCTTTGATAAAATTCCACATGGTAGGTTGCTCTGCAAAGTTAGATTGATTGGAATCCGTGGAGAGTTGGCAAATTGGATACACAATTGACTTGATGGTAAGAAGCAGAGAGTAATAGTGGAAGGATGCATGTTTGACTGGAGGTCTGTGACTAGTGGTGTGCCTCAGGAGTCGGTGCTGAGCCCTTGCTGTTTGTTATCTATGTCAGTGATTTGGATGAGAATGTACAAGGCATGATTAGTAAGTTTGCGGATGACACTAAAATAGGTGGAACCGTGAATATCGGGGAAGGTTATCAGAAACTGCAGCAGAATCTTGATCAGCTGGGAAGTGATCCAAGAAATGGGAAATGGAGTTTAATACAGATAAGTGTGAGGTGTTGCATTTTGGAAAGTCAAATCCAGGTAAGAACTTCATAGTGAATAGTAGGACCTTAAGGAGTGTAGTGGAACAGAGGGACCTTGGAGTGCAGGTGCATGGTTCTGTGGGGGAAAAAAATGCGCCATGATTTATTTTGTTAGGAAAAAAATGTTGTTACCACATGAAGGAAGACAGCTTAAAAAAAATCAGCCTTCTTAGTTCTGTGTTCCCAACACAGTAAAATTGAAACTTTCAAAGTCCCTTGAAATTGACTGCATTGGTACCTCCCTTGGTTTGCCAATCACCTTCTCTTCCAGACTTTCTATCACCAATTCCCAGGTACTGATCTAGTTAGTGGTCAAATATTGGCAACCTGGGAATACTGCTCCCCCCACTACCTCGTGCTGAACAGTCTGTAGAATAATTTTTCTAGAAACGAACTGCAATTAACTTACAGGCCTGGCCTCACAAACAAATAACAGCATGTTTGTTTATTTTAACACAAGTTGATGGTCATAGTTGAAAGGACATCTTCAACTCTTAGTTCCCAGCTCCAAAATAAAGTGGATAAAATAATGAAATAAAAATAATGAAAAGCCAGTGAGGTTTCTGACAAAGGAAGACAGGTGGTAATAGATGGTGGAGTGGCAGAGGGACTTAATGTGTTTTTGAGCATGAGCAAATGGATATGGAAAGACATTTAAGAGCACAGTTACTAAATTGTGCAATATCCGGGGCTTTCTTAATTGTGGTATTGAGTATGAGATGAGGAGTTATGTTAAAATGTAGAAAACACTGGTTTTAGGAATATGGTGTCTACTTCTGAGCACCACACCTCAGGGACGTTGCAAGTGGATTGGAGAGAGTGTGGAAAAGATTCGCAAGAGTACATCCAAATGTAAAAAATAATTACAAAGGTAGATTGAAAAAGTAGGATTTATTTTTCTTGGAGAAGAGTAAATTGAGATGAAATTTGATAGACGTATTCAAAGTCATGAGAATTCTAGGCAGTGTAGAAAGGGAAAACCTATTTGTAGAAGAACTGAGATTGAGATGGCACAGATTTCAGGTCATTGGAAAAAAATCAGAGAAAGAAGGAGAAACTTCACACAGTAAATAGCTTCGACCAGAATGTACTGCTTATGGAATAGTTGAGTCAGGTTCAGTTGAGGCATTCAAGTTGGTATTGGATTATAGAACAATACAGCGCAGAACAGGCCCTTCGGCCCTCGATGTTGCGCTGACCTGTGAGCTAATCTAAGCCCCCCCCGCTACACTATTCCATCATCATCCATTTGCTTATCCAAGGACTGTTTAAATGCCCCTAATGTGGCTGAGTTAACTACATTGGCAGGCAGGGCGTCCACGCCCTTACCACTCACTGAGTAAAGAAACACCTCTGACATCTGTCTTAAATCTATCACCCCTCAATTTGTAGATATGCCCCCTCGTACAGGCTGACGTCATCATCCTCGGAAAAAGACTCTCCCTGTCCACCCTATCTAATCCTCTGATCATCTTGTATGTTTCTATTAAATCCTCTCTTAGCCTCCTTCTCTCCAGTGAGAACAGACGCAAGTCCCTCAGCCTTTTTTCATAAAGCCTGCGCTCCAGACCAGGCAACATACTGGTAAATCTCCTCTGCACCTTTTCCAATGCTTCCACATCCTTCCTGTAATGTGACGACCAGAACTGCACGCAATATTCTAAATGAGGCCACACTAGCGTTTTGTAAAGCGTTTTTGCACTAGCGTTTATTAACTGAAACAGAGGACTATGCAGAGTTAAAGGAAGAAAGTGGGGAAGGAGAGCTACATACATTGCTCTGTCAGAGAATCCGTACAGACCGGACCAATTGAATGCCTCTTTCTGTTTATTCAGCGTTATTTCATTTTTATTTGATCACTCAGACCAACAAGAAACATGGCAATGAAACAGTGGTGAACATGTTTCTACAATGTTTTAATTATAATTCGACACATAACGTTAAGAAGACTGTTGGACTAACGTTGCATTCATTCATAGACACTTCCTTTTGACATTACCATTTTTTTGATTAACAGAGAAAATATGCAGATGAATAGTAAAATGATGTCACATGAACTGTCTGGAAAGTCAATGGCATTAGATTATTCTCTGGCACCTTCTTCAGAGGCATGATCAGCAGGCACCCTGTCCATCAATTGTCAGGGCTTCTTATTTGAATCTGCAATTTGATCTACTTTCAAAGATTTAAGACCAGATCTAATAATATGCTTTTATTCTTTAAATGCAAGGAATTGTGCAGCTCTTAAGCCAGTTAGTAACTTGTCTTTTTCAGCTTCTAATTTAGTATTGTTTTTTAATCATTGTATTGAATGCTTTAATTCTGATATCTGATGGAAATAACATCTTAGTGTTGAACCTTTGTAACTTCCTGAGAATTGTAATAATTATCTGTTTTTAGGAAAAGTGGCAACACTGCAAGGGAAGCATTATGAGAAAAGGTCAAAGCCCACAAAGGTAGGCCATAAATATACAATTATGACTGAACCTTACAGTTTTAAATTCAAGTTGTTTCACTATTTTCGTGTGTTCTGTCAGCAAATTTTCCTCATTAATTCCCTTCCCTGGCCCATGATGTCTCTAACATCTGATATCCAATCCCGTTTTACAATACACCCTGTCCACAGCAACTCGCCATTTAGCAGATATCCACTGAAGTACTGGCACCCTTATGTCCACACCAGCTTTAAGATGTTGCTGTGCTCCTTGACATTCCAAAGTTCGCTGCTTGGTCACAGATAGATTCGGAGGAGATGAGAGAAGGGAAAGAACTAAAATTGTTTGACATACCTGGAGGTCCTGATGGACGGAGTCGTCAAAAGATGGTCATCCTACTCACTGAGGAAAGATGGAGGAGGGCATGCCACCAAACCTTGTTACATGGTCTGAGGTCGTCTCCTGGACCAGTGCATCTCCAGCGTGTGGAGATGTGGCCAGCAAAGCAGAGAAAAGTTCTGTGACTTATTGGGCCTACGAGGGTAAGTGGCAGATCTTCTCTCTGCCACTTCGCACACCTTCTCTCTATGGCACTGCACCCACATCCTACCATGACAACAGGTCTGTTGCCTTATCACTGACACTATTCTGTGCAAAACTGCATCACCTGTTCAACCCCCTCTGCCTTGCTCACCAGTAACCCCACATGCCCTCTGATCTGCTTCCTCAGTCATTTGGAAACCTTACCTGCTTTCATGCACCATTATAATCTCACTCCTTCCCCTTCCTTTTCTCATTACAAGAGAAGAGAGTTCCTAAAGGGAAGGGAGAGAGTTCGAAGATCAGGCTTCTCATTCACTGTCGACGAGGAGAGAATTTCTGCAGTAGCAGGAGAAGTCTAGGACCACTCATATAGATACAGGGAAATACGTGAGAACACCACCATCTTTAAATTGCCCTCCAAGCCACTCACCATCCTGACGTGAAAATATATCTTTGTTCCTTCACTGTTGCTGGGTCTAAATCCTGGAAATCCCTTCCAGATGTCTTTGTGGGTCAGTTCACAGCAGACGGACTGTAGCAGTTCAAGAAGGCAGCTCACCACCACATTCTGAAGGGCAGTTAGAGACAGGCAACAAATGCTGGCCAGCCAGCGATACACACATTGTACGTATGAATGAAAAAAAAACACTCTTAATCCCACTGCAATTCTCATACGAACTATGCTGTCTCACTGAATCATCACATACTGCTTCAAACTACTGGCCGAGATGCCTGTTTGTTTGCCTTGCAGATTCCTCAAACCTCCTGACAATGTCTGCGTTGAAACACATGGCTCCACCAGAAGCCCCATCCTCGACTTCTGAAGAAGAAAGTACCAAGGTTTCAGTGGAAACCCTAGCAAGGCTGCCTCAAGTGCCGCTCCCCCCACCTATCAGTTCAGATGCTGACATCTTGGTGAGACCCATTATGATAGAGAGTGTGTTGGGTACACAACCTGGTGAGCACTTCACTGCGAACGCCCCACAGGAAGAAATGTCCCAGGCCGCTGTCATTTGGATGCCTGCCAAAGACCAGCCACCGGTTCCTGCCCAAGCAGAAGATAACTGTGTGGTTTTGTTGTTGAGGCACTCCATCCAAATGCACAGGGAGGAGCAACAGCAGCAGCAAACAGGTATTTCCAACACAATAAACCTCTACGCCTAGAAAATATTGCGGCAAGTCAAACGACAATGTCTAAAACTAACAAAGTCAAAAGTTGCTGGAGAAATTCTGGAAGTATCTGTGAAGAGAAAATAGAGTTAAGAACTTGAATAAATTGACCTATCTTCAGGAATGTCTGACTGCCTCCATTGACAGGTTAGTGTCATTGCTTTCCATTCCCCAACACCCACCATTGATCCCCAGGACCAAAGCCAGGACACTGTGTCATTGGAATCTTTGACCCTTCTGGCCTAAAACCCCTTTGTGACAAGTAGTCAGAGCAGGGTCAGGAGACACCCAGCCAGAGGAGGAAATATGCACAGTCTCCTCATTAGTTTCCAGTCAGAATTTTATAGAGGTGGCTAGGTCCTCCATCTCTATCCTTCTTGCCCCTTGGATGTTTAAACTGAGGAATGTCTGCTTGCCACTGGCAACAAGACCTTCGACATAGCTGGCCCCTGGGGTTGCCCTACTTGTGTGGCAAACCAATGGCCTCCACTTAGAGCAGACTCTCCCCACACCAGGGAGTGCTGTTAGTAATATCAGAGAGAGAAAGAAATGGTGAATTGAAGGCAGTTTGGTGCCAAGCGGAGAAGGCCATCTTGTTTTTCAAATTTTATACATAAAGATTCTGACTTTAACTTTTGTGCATCTTCTTTTGGGTCTCTCTGAATAGGTGCTGAATAGATTGAGGTTTGCACTGAAGGCCTATCACATTAGCTACAGGCAGAATTAACAGTACACACCCAAAATTGACTGCTGCTGAAATGTTTGGTCCAGCTGGAGACCCCTCTGTGTGCCAAAGTGTATTTGCCAAACAGTTATCCAGCAGCTGTAGAACGTTCGGGGATATACAGGCTTGCAATGATGGACCTTTCAGGAGCCATTGACTTAGTTGTTCCCTTTTAAAAACCCAATGAATGGGGTCACTTAATCCACCCATTACAATCGTCAAAGCCATTTTCTTCCCCGT